>NW_028251736.1:0-68218 GCF_964263255.1 Lissotriton vulgaris | reverse complement strand
TTGTACAGGAAAGGGATCTGTCTTGTTTCCATGCACCCCCACCCAGCGGATTTGTGGAAAATTATCCTCATGGTGGCGAGAGATGAGGGAAAGTAGGTCAAGTGGCAGTCCCATCTCCTTCAGTACTTCCCACAACTTACATCTTGAGACCATGTCAAAAGCTGATTTGAGATTTGGGACAAAACTAAAAACCTGATCAATTGTGCTGATGTGGGCCCTGAAACCTGCCTGGACAGGGCTAAGGATGGTGTTTTCATCCATTCATGGCTGAGCCTTGGCCAAGACAAGCCGGGCCACAACTTTTTGTATGGAATCTATGAGGCGTATTGGCCTATAATTGCCAGGCAAGGATTTGTCTCCTTTTTTTATATACAGGGATGATCTCCGCCCCACCAGTGGGAAACATCGTTTACAACGCGGTGTTTACACCACACTACCTTAACAATGCTGCCATTACAATGCAAGTCGTTACTACGACTTGCGCTGGATGGCGCTGTTGGTTAAGGAACATTGTAATTTTATATTCCAACACCTTCCCTACTGTTATGTGGACTGGTGTTGGAATATAAAATTATAATATTCCACAATCTGCGCCCTCCAATGCAAGTCGTTGTAACGACATGCGTTGTAATGGCAGCGTTGTAAAGTACCGCGATCTAAAAGATCGCGTTGTTCTGACATACATCCCCACCAGTTATCCGGGATTGGTGCACCATGGGCAATAGCGTTAGCTAATAGTAATATATATTGGGTCTATTTGGGTGTATTCTGCAAACAAATATCGGCAGGAACACAATCTATCCCATGTGCTCTAACTCCTGTGAGTGCTCTAAGGGCAGAACTAACATCTGCCTCATCAAATATTGTATCAGAAGGGTAGGGATGAATCGGTTAAGGTCCACTATCCTCTGCTTCATCACAAACATATTGAGAAGCAAAGTGACTAACCCACACACCTGGATCAACATGATTTTCCAGGGACTGAGGTGCTCTTCCCCTGCCCCATTTTACCAAATTCCAGAACCGCTGGGAGTTGTTGCTTTCACAAGCTCGTTCTAATTCCAACCACCTATCTTCATCCCAAGCTTTCTTGGCACACAATTTAAAATTTTAAAATTTAAATTAATTGATGTTAATAGGTAAATTATTAGTATTAGTAGGTAATTTATATTATTAAATAATTTGTATTTTACAATTTAATAGATTAATTAATATCATTTACTCAATTCTAAAATATTTAAAATATTTTGTAATAGATTTTACTATTTATGTTATTTATATTTATATAAGAAGTATTTACTTTCCCTACTGTTGCACTCACTCGAGTTGGAATAGTAAATTTAACCCCTACGCTATGCAACGCTTTCCCTACTGTTACACTCTCTGGAGTTGGAATAGTAAATGTTACCCCTACGCTATCCAACGCTTACCCTACTGTTACACTCTCTGGAGTTGGAATAGTAAATTTTACCCCTACGCTATCCAATGCTTATCCTACTGTTACACTCACTGGAGTTGGAATAGTAATTTAAACCCTTACGCTATCCAACGCTTTCCCTACTGTTGCACTCACTGGAGTGGGAATAGTAATTTTTAACCTTACGCTATCCAACTCTTTCACTACTGTTGCACTCTCTGGAGTGGTAATAGTAATTTTTACCCCTATGCTATCCAACGTTTTCCCTACTGTTGCACTCATTGGAGTTGGAATAGTAAATTTAACCCCTACGCTATCCAAAGCTTTCCCTACTGTTACACTCTCTGGAGTTGGAATAGTAATTTTTACCCTTACGCTATCCAACGCTTACCCTACTGTTACACTCACTGGAGTTGGAATAGTAAATTTTACCCCTACGCTATCCAATGCTTACCCTACTGTTACACTCACTGGAGTTGGAATAGTAAATTTTACCCCTACGCTATCCAACGCTTACCCTACTGTTACACTCACTGGAGTTGGAATAGTAATTTAAACCCCTACACTATCCAACGCTTTCCCTACTGTTGCACTCAGTGGAGTTGGTATAGTAATTTTATCCCCTACGCTATCCAACGCTTTCCCTACTGTTACACTCTCTGGAGTTGGAATAGTAATTTTAACCCCTACGCTATCCAACGCTTTCCCTACTGTTGCACTCGCTGGAGTTGGAATAGTAATTTTAACCCCTACTCTATCCAACGCTTTCCCTACTGTTACACTCTCTGGAGTAGGAATAGTCATTTAAACCCCTACGCTATCCAACACTTTCCCTACTGTTACACTCACTGGAGTTGGAATAGTAAATTTTACCCTTACACTATCCAACGCTTACCCTACGATTGCACTCTCAGGAGTTGGAATAGTAAATTTTACCCCTACACTATCCAACGCTTACCCTACTGTTACACTCATTGGAGTTGGAATAGTAATTTTTACCCTTACGCTATCCAACGCTTTCCCTACTATTGCACTTACTGGAGTTGTTAGAGTACATTTAACCCTCTCGCTATCCTACGGTAAAAATATTGTATATGTTTTGTTAATAATAGGTAGATATATATATAATTATTAATTTTTTTTAAAGTTACATTAATCTTTTCTTAATTTTTCGTTGAAGTATTTTAAATATGTTTATAATAATTTATTTACTGTTATATTACTTTTAAGTTACTTTTAACATACTTAAAAAATTCGATATTTTGACATTCTATATTTTTTACACTCGATATTTTGGAGTCGATATTTTTGTACTTACCTGTTTGAAGATAGGAAGTCGATATTCTGTCAGTCAATATTTTATCCTCGATGTGTTGGCATCTCAAACTTTTGTCTGTCGATGTTCTGTCAGTGATCCGACAGAGAGAGGGAGGGAAAGGGACGGAGAGGTATTGAGAGGGAGGGAGGGAAAGGGAGGCATACAGAGGGAGAGCGAGGGAGGGAGAGAAAGGGAGACAGACGGAGGGAGAGCGAGGGAGGGAAAAGGAGGCAGACAGAGGGAGCGGGAGGGAGGTGGAGTGAGGGAGACAGGGAGGGAGGGAAAGGGAGGGAGGGAAAGGGGGAGGGGAAGGGAGAGTGAGGGGAAGGGGAAGGGAGTGCGAGGGAGGGAAAGAGAGGGAGGGAGGCAAACAGAGGGAGAGCGAGGGAGGGAGGGAAAGGGAGGGGAGGGAGAGTGAGGATGGGAGAGGGAGGGAGAGCGAGGGAGGGAGGAAAGGGAGTCAGACAGAGGGAGAGCGAGGGAGGGAGGGAAAGGGAGGTGTAGTGACCTCATTAAAATGAAGTAACAGGAAACAGGGAGTAGTTGTAGGTAAGAACAAGTATTTAATCCGGAGAGAGAAGGAATGCATGCAGCTCCAGTAAAGGTACATCAAGAATACACAAGATTCACCAGTTACTGTTGCCCAGCATCCAAACATTCCAATTACATACATAACATTCCAATTAAAGGAACATGCCATCACTACACATCCTCCTTCTTAATGAAAGAACAAAAAGAACATAAAAATAATTAATAAACTATAAAGAATTCATAACACTCTGAACCCGACAATTTACACACTAAACTTAATATTAGTAACTTTCGCATCTTCATAAGTGAACAGAACAGAACAAGTAAATTCCGCATCTTCATAAGTGAACAGAACAGACATGTGAGAACAGACATGTGTGAGCTCACCCCCAACCATCCCCCTTTTCCAAATTCGAAACACAATTAACTTGAAGATGACTAACATCAGACTTAGAAAGAGATGAATCATCTTCATCCTGAACATAGGTAACCTTTTTTTTTTTTTTTTTTTAGAAAACTTCTTATTTTTCCGGCGCAAACTCTTGAGACATGACCCACAAATCCTCACTTTATACACTTTTGCATGCTTAGCAGAGCACCTCTCAAGAGTAGATGAAAGAAAAGTTAGGGAATAAAACCACTTCATGAATGATGAACCAGCATGAATGATGAACCAGCAAATATAACTACTTCGTGAATGAAACATCAGTAAATAAACTACTCCTTCTTGAAATTAAAACACCTCATGAAATTAAGACACTAAAATAACCACAACGTGACATTAAAATATTCACCACATGAAAGATGAATTAGTAAATAAACAAACACTTCAGGAACTTCATAAACTAACACCTCAAGAACTTCCTAAACCTCCTGAAACCTCTGCTACATACATTCCCCCTCCCCTTTTTATGTAACACTTCATGAGCCTCGTGAAATTTCTTCTGCTAGCATGTCTCTTGAACCATTAGAGAAAAAGAGAATATGACCACATAAAATAAAAAGAGAAAATTGTAACTTGGATGCTGTGCGCACCAGCGGTGAGCACTTTCCAGCTCGAAGGTTGTCCGTACCAGCGCAAAGTACTTCACAAATAAGCAATAAATAAAACCCACTTCAGGAAAACAAAAGAATCTTTCCTTTCTTCCAGTAATGTGGACTATATTGTTTGAAGATTGTGCGCACCGGCGCAAAGTACTTCACCTCCGTAGACAAATCCAATGAAAACGATGGAAAGACGGGCTTTGAAATGCTCGGCAAGGGTTACCACGGTAACAGAAATGAACACAAAATTAAGATGGCCGCCCTGCGTGAAGCTAACGTGGTGATGTCACCACGCTACCCAGCATGCCTTGCGCACTGGTGATGACGTTAACTTTGTATATGAGTAGAATCCGAAGGCTTAGGAGACTCCAGAAGCTATGGAGCCGGCGCTCTATGGCTCGAGGCAAGTGTCCACGGGAGAAAGCAGTTGGGCGGTTAAACTTCAAAGGTAAACACTTCGTACCACCGCTTCACAACACAGTCAAAAAGCCCCGAAAATGCCTCGAAATGCCGCCAGAACCAGTCTCCGTCCCAAAACTGTCCACAAAACCTTCCTCCTCATGTAGCAAATACCAGACGCATACACTGCCTTCTTCGATCCCACACCAAAACTTCCTTTCTTTTCTCCTTCCTCAAAGGTCTCTCCACTGTCCAGTATAGCAAACACACTCCTTTTTGTAGTGAGGTGTAGAAATCACCATCGGGCTTCCATGGTTTCCATGAAAAACATGGACAGAGTCACACATCCGTTTTCTAGGTATTTCTGTGCTTCTCCAACAGGTTCTTTTTTTTAATCATATGACGATATGCACACGTAGATTTCGGTAATTGGGCCACAACGATTATCTGGATGCACCAATCCAAAACGTGAATCTCTCTTAGATGGGTTTGAAATAGTCCGTAACTCACGATTGAAAATTCGGTGATTTCAGCGATAAGTATTCAAATCGTAGTGTAGAATCAGCGCTGTGCCCAGGCTCGTCGTCAATCTGTAGTGACCTCATTAAAATGAAGTAACAGGAAACAGGGAGTAGTTGTAGGTAAGAACAAGTATTTAATCCGGAGAGAGAAGGAATGCATGCAGCTCCAGTAAAGGTACATCAAGAATACACAAGATTCACCAGTTACTGTTGCCCAGCATCCAAACATTCTAATTACATACATAACATTCCAATTAAAGGAACATGCCATCACTACAGGAGGCAGACAGAGGGAGAGCGAGGGAAGGAAGGAAAGGAGGGAGGAAAAGGGAGGCAGACAGCAGGAGAGCAAGCAGGGCCGGACTGGCACCGGGCAGTTTGTAATGCTGCTGAGCTGGGGGCTGATTTCGTTCATGGAGACCTGAGTGTGCTAAACGAAATTCGTTCTGCTTTAATTAATTCAAAGCACAAGCAGGTCTCCGTGAACGAAATCAGCCCCCACCGCAGTGAAATAAGCCCTCAGCTCGGCAGCATTCCAAACTGCCCGGTGGTCAGTCCGGCCCTGAGAGCAAAGGAGGGAGGGAAAGGGAGGCAGACACAGACAGAGGGAGAGGGAGGGAGGGAGGGAAGGAAGGAAAGGGAGGGAGAGCGAGGGAAGGAGGGAAAGGAGGGAGGGAAAGGTAGGCAGACAGAGGGAGAGCGAGGGAGGGAAGGAAAGGGAGGCAGACAGAGGGAGAACGAGGGAGGGAGGGAAAGGGAGGCAGACAGAGGGAGAGCGAGGGAAGGAGGGAAAGGGAGGCAGACAGAGGGAGAGTAAGGGAGGAAGGGAAAGGAGGGAGGGAAAGTGAGACAGACAGAGGGAGAGCGAAGGAGGCAAAGGGAGGCAGACAGAGGGAGAGCGAGGGAGGGAGGGAAAGGGAGACAGAGAGAGGGAGACAGAAAAAGGGAGAGGGAGGGAGACAGACAAAGGGAGGGAGGGAGACAGACAGAGGGAGGGAGAGGGTGACAGAGAGAGACATGGAGGGAGACAGACAGAGGGAGACAAACAGAGGGAGGCAGACAGACAGATGGAGACAGAGAGAGGGCGACAGACAGAGGGAGGAGGGAGGCAGAGGGAGGAGGGAGACAGAGGAAGGGAGACAAAGAGAGGGAGAGGGAAGGAGACAGACAGAGGGAGACAAAGAGAGGGAGAGGGAGAGAGTCAGAGAAAGGGAGAGGGAGGGAGACAAAGAGAGGGAGGGAGACCGAGAAAGGGAGCGGACGGAGACAGAAAAAGGGAGCAGGAGGGACACAGAGAAAGGGAGAGGAAGGGAGACAGAGAAAGGGAGAGGGAGGGAGACACAGGGTGACAGACAGAGGGAGGGAGGAGTGTGACAGAGGGAGGAGGGAGGAGGGTAACAGACAGAGGGAGGGAGGAGGGTGACAGACAGAGGGAGGGAGGAGAGTGACAGGAAGAGGGACGGAGGAGGGTGATAGACAGAGGGAAGAAGGAGGGAGGAGGGAGGAGGGAGGAGGGAGGGAGGAGGGTGACAGACAGAGGGAGGGAGGAGGAAGGGCGACAGAGTGAGGAGGGAGACAGAGTGAGGAGGGTGACAGAGTGAGGAGGGAGACAGAGTGAGGAGGGAGACAGAGTGAGGGAGACAGAGAGGGAGAGGGAAGGCGAGAGAGGGTGGCAGAGAGGGAGAGAGAAGGAGAGAGAGGGAGACAGAGAGAGAGAGATGGAGACAGAGAGAGAGAGGGAGAAAGAGAGAGAGAGAGAGGGAGACAGAGTGAGAGAGAGGGAGCGAGACAGTCAGAGTGAGTGAGACAGAGGGAGTCAGAGAGAGGGAGTGAGACAGTCTGAGTGAAACACAGGGAGAAATAGGGAGAGAGGGAGGGAGATAGAGGGAGAGAGAGAAAGAGAGAGAGAGATAGAGAGAGAGAGAGAGAAAAAGAGAGAAAAAGAGAGAGTGAGTGAGTGAGTGAGCGAGAGAGTGTGAGAGTGTGAGAGTGAGAGAGTGTGAGAGTGAGAGAGTGTGAGAGTGTGTGTGTGTGAGTGAGAGATGTGTGTGCCGGGTCTGGTGGCTCAGTAGACTAAGGCGTCTGCTGCAAGGACCTGTGTTCAACCTCATGGTCACAGTTTTTTTTGATGCACTAGCCCCGCCCCTCCCCCACTGACCCTGCCCCCACCGGTGCGGTTCTCGGACACAAACCACACTGTAAATTTGGCCCCGAGAGAAAGTTTGTGAGTACCCATGCTGTAGAAAGTACTGAAATTGGAAACTTGTCACTGGTATCGTGATGGTGCCATGTATTATCCATTCAACGACAGGTTTCTCAGAAAATGTTAATGGTGCTCTCTGGACTTTCTTTTGGGGCAAACCAACTCCCTGACTTTCCCGCTGGTCGCTTTGGTCGCCCTCCCGCCTCCGCAGCTCTCCATCTTCGTGGCTACAGTGAGGAGGTGGACTAAACTACCCGGGATCCTTTACGGCGGAAGCCGCCACCGCCAATTCCGCGCCCGGAGGCGTTTAAAACTGAGGAGAGCCCAGGCGGAGCGGGTGCTCTCTGGACTTTCTTTTGGGGCAAACCAACTTACCTCCTGCCTCCCTGACTTTACCGCTGGTCACCTTGGTCTCCCTCCCACCACCGCAGCTCTCCATCTTCGCAGCGGCAGTGAGGAGGGGGACTACACTCCCCATGATACTTTGCGGCAGAAGCCGCCACCGCCAATTCCGCGCCCGGAGACGCTTAAAACTGAGGAGAGCCCCCGCTTGTGGGCTAAACCTGGGCACAGGGCGGGACATCTGTGGCCGTCAGGGGCAGGCAGTGGCTGGACTGGGCCACCCCCCTTGATTCCTGCTCATGGGACTAAGGTAACAGATCTGTTTGCATGATGCCTTCAACCAATGCTCCGGTGCGAATCCAAAGGAAATCGTGCATGTACAGCAAGAGGTTCCCGTAACAATCCAGATACTCCCTCAGTAACTCTGCCCACAGCTATTGACCTAATGTTGCAAAAGGCGATCGGGGTAGTCACATCGGAAATTGAACTTACGGAAAGACACTTATCTGTTATCCCTGACTTTCCTGCCCTGTCAACGACAACCCCAATTAACTCTGTAAACCCCTGTGAATCTTTTGAAAATGAAAGTTTCCCCTTGTGTGACTCAGCGATAATATCCTCTTCTAATTTAGAACCTACCCCTGTTCCTGTTCAAATATCCAAAATTCCAAAGAGAAATAAGAAGCGAAAACAGGGCAAATCAAGGGGAATCGAGGGGAAAAAGGCAGGAGAGGGCAATGCGGAGGGCAATTCAATTGGTCCTAGCCTAGAGAATTCCTGTGGCAGTAATAATGCGCCTTCAGCGCCACAACTTTATCCACCTTGGGCCCAGGCACTATTCTCGGATCTTCTTACTCAATGCAGGGCCATTGCAAAGGAAGAGATTGCCTCTCTATGCCCATGTACAAAAATTAGTGGCTAGCGCGGGCAAAACACAAGCCAGTAAACAACAGAGTTACAATACAAATCCATTACCCAGGCAGCAAGTAAGGGCTGAGATCCACCAGATCCTCACCGGGACTCAGTCAATCCACCAATGCACAGAAATTGCCACGGCCCTGGTTCCAATAAACCCTAAAGATGCATTCTTCATTATTGATAAGGTAGATAAGGTTACCCAACAATTGGCTGGGCAAGCCCTGGCAGAGTCCCGCCCCAAAGTAAGGAGGGAGGATCCAGGGCAAACCCAGCAAATGGGAGCAAATCCAACTTACAATGGGGATATGGCGAATTCAACCATGAGTGGAAATAGGGAGGAACCCCCCATACATAGGGAATTACCAAGATCGCCCCTCCCTACCATCAACTTACCTCCAGCGGCAGCACCTTATGTTGTTATCTTGGCAGGCATCCCCACACTTAAAGACGACGTAAATGAGTCGCAATTAGATCTTAGAAATAAGATACTATTTTGGTTTGCCAGGCACAAGCATTTTCCATATACCAGGGCTGGTAAGATTTTGATGGTGCGTAGGGTGGCTCGGATTGGTCCTGTTGGACAGGCCACATGAAGGGCCGCTCTCCCCCGGCCCGACCAGGCCCGAGCCCGGTCACGCAAGTACCACACACCACCATTGCACGTCCTCCGTCCCCTCAGGGACCCCTGCCTTCGAACATATCGACCTCGTGGGCCCGATCCACTGCTGGCCCGCGCGCCCATCCGGGGCGCCATCTTGGACACTCCACCACGAGGCCGCCTGGCCCCCGATCGACCTCAACCCTGGGCCTAGCCAGGCCTCAGACATCCCGGCACCACCATCCACCCAGGAGGTGAGCGGGCTACTTGGCAAGTCAATGGGAGAAAGAGGTGTCGATGGCTCTCCCCCGCCAAGTGCCGCTCGCCCATCGCCTCCCCGGGCGCTGGCTCCACCCCCCTGCTGGGTGTCTGGACTCCCTCATCCCGGACCTCCCGACCTCCAGGTGCGAGGGTCCGGACATCAAAGAACATCAGCCCTATAACTGGGGCAGCTCCAGAGCAGGAAGGCAGTTGTATCTTGGAGTCGAGAGACGCAAAGAAGAACTCATCCTTGACGGACTACTGGCGCTGCCGTAGCTCTGCCTTGTGCACCTTCGTCTTGCCTGCTGGCGCTGCCGCAACCTTCGTAAACCTTCCGATCCTTCATCGTCGTCGGGACCTGCTGGCGTGGCCGCGGACCGTTTGTAACCATCATCTCATCGGGACCTGCTGGCTCCGCCGCGGACCGTCGTTTCCTTCGTCCATCTCGGGACCTGCTGGCTCCGCCGCGGCCCGATCATCTAGAACGCCGAGCTCGAGGATTGAGAGCTATTTCCACCTTTTTGGTAACAAGACTGTCCCGCTACCCTCTTCCCAAACCAGAGACCAGAATCGAGGGGACCCCTGAGTCCAGACCTCCTTGTACCATTCCATCGTACTTAAAGAATTGCCTATAAAGTCTCGTTGAACTTTACCCTTGTGTGGTGTCCGTCTGTGGGGGGGAAGTTACTTGTCTGTACGATCGCTGGAGATGGCTCTCCCCGGAGACCTCTCCCCTTATCCTCGGCCGACCCTCCCGGTCCGTCTAACATTGGTGGCCAGCGGCGCGATCCGAATCACCGCATAATCGTACAGAGAGTAGCTCACCCCACGACGAAATCACGATGACAACTAAAGAAAGCGGAGCAACCGAGAAATTCCAGATGGAGAAATTGGACGAGTACAGCCATCGTGAACTAAAACAATTCTGCATCGAACTAGGTATCGCTACCACCGGACTAAGTACCAAAGACGATTTTAAGCATGCCCTAGAATCTTGGGCAGAAACCGGGGCTGCCGGAACCCCCGATCAAAGCATCGCAGCAAAAACCACCACGGCCCCTGAAGAGCGAAGAACGGGTCTCTCGCAAGACGAGATCCAGGAACGAGAAAAAACCCGACTACACGAGCTGGAAATGGCCCGGCTCAAAATGGACATTGAACTTAAGTTGGCCGAACAAAAAATCAACTTAGAGCACCTGCGTCTCCGAGAAGAAAGAGAGGAGAAACAGAGACAAAGGGAGCTCGAGGAAAAGAAACTGGCATATGAACACGAGCGAAAACTAGCGGAGATCGACTTACGCAAGCAGAATAAAGAAGTAGGGGTGTCCGAGCAACCCCACACCCCAGGGGCAACAGAGAAAAAGGTACACATCCCCAAGGATGTCGTTCGAGAATACTTCCGAGAGGACGACATCCAGCAATGGTTTAAGGCCTATGAAATCGCTATGACTGCACACCGGATCGATAGAAGCGATTGGGGAGCCGGTCTATGGGGGAGATTCCTCAATGAGGGCCGCGACGCCCTGCTACAGCTCCCGGACCACCAGATGACCTCCTATGACCATATGAAAGCTGCACTCCTCACTCGCTATGGCCTCACACCCGAGATGTACCGTCAGAGGTTCCGAGACTGCACCCGCATCCCGGGTACAACTTGGGTGGACTATGTAAACTACTTTAGCCGAGCCTTCGAGGGCTGGATCAAAGGAAGCAAGGTCACAACCTACGAACAACTGTTCAATCTTATGGTATGGGAGCATCTGTCGAACAATTGCTTCATTGAACTCCGCCAGCACCTCCTCGACAGCAAGTTAACGGATCCCCGGCAGCTCGCAGCCGAAGCTGACCGGTGGGAAATCACCAGAGTGGGCCGGAATGGGTCCTACGAACAGAACCGGAACAACAATGGTCAGCACCGTCCCGAGGAGGAGGAGGGGGCCAAGGACGAGGAAGAGACAACGCCCCGGTCGCCCCCGCTACCAGCACCACCCCCCCGGCCAACCGGGGCAGCACCCCGGCGCGACCGGGATACCGAGCCAATGTTACGTGCCATCGATGCCAACGAGTCGGCCACTATGCAAACGACCCAAACTGCCCCCAGTACCAGAGCCCAAGACCCCGCCAAGTAGCCGCTGCTGCTCTGGGGGAGGAACAGATCTCAGAGGAACAAGAGGAATATGAACAGGAACATCAAGAATGGGAGCCAGCCGCCATGGCTCTAGCCTGCTTAGGGGGGAAAGACATGGTCCCGCGGGTCCCCCTACCCGCTAACACCCAGAAGTACAGCCAATGGGTGAGCATCAATGGACGCCGGGCCGAAGCCCTTCGTGACACCGGGGCCAGTGTAACAGCCGTCCGCTGTCACCTGGTGACCCCAGAACCGTATCTACCAAACATTCTCTGCCCTGTACGTTCCGCCGATAACTCGGAAAGTCTGTGCCGGATGGCCTGCGTCCCCTTCGAATGGGGAGGGGTCACCGGCATGTTGAAGGTAACGGTCCGAGACGATGCCCCCGTAGACTGCCTCCTGGGGAATGACCTTGAAAGCTCTCCGTGGGCAGCCGTAGAACGAAGAGAACACCTGGGGATGTTAGGCGTCCCGGACTGGGCGTGTGTCACCACCCGGTCCATGGCCGCCCGTGCCAACCCCCGCCCAGAGGAACCCGAATGGCCGGCGCCGCCGCCTCCGGTCGCCCCGGCCGAAACCACCGACCGTGACGTCCCCCCAGAACCAGCTCAACCTCCAGACCTCGCTAACCTCGACCAGTGGCCTCAAGAGGGGGGGCCCACGCAAGAACAATTTCGCCAAGAACAGAAGACCTGTCCCTCCCTCGAGGGACTCCGCCAGCAAGCGCTCGCCCAAAGCGCAGGGGATACCTCTGGAACACACTGGATCTACTGGGACAATGATCTGCTGTACAGTGAGCAAAGAATCGCGGAGCTGGGGGCCAGCCGAGTACTAGTGGTGCCCCTCCGTTTTAGAGACTTTCTGCTAAACCTGGCCCACGATGTCCCCCTGGCGGGACACCTGGGTCAAGATAAAACCTACAGTCGTCTGGTGACCCACTTCTTCTGGCCCAAAATGAGGAACGATGTACACCAGCATTGCCGATCTTGCCCCACGTGCCAAGCCAGTGGAAAGAGCGGCCGCAAACTAAAAGCCCCCCTGCAACCTTTTCCCGTGGTCACCACCCCGTTCGAGAGGGTCGGGATCGACATCGTGGGGCCCCTGGACCCGCGTACAAAACAAGGCCATCGATTCATCCTGGTGCTAGTGGACCACGCCACCCGCTACCCCGAGGCTGTTCCCCTGCGAACTGTGACAGCCCCGGTAGTCGGCCGGGCTCTAATGGGGATCTTCTCCCGTGTGGGCTTCCCCCGAGAAGTCGTCAGCGACAGAGGCACGAACTTTATTTCTAAATATATGAAGTCCCTCTGGCAACAGTGCGGGGTTACCTACCGATTCACGACCCCCTATCACCCTCAAGGAAACGGACTCGTTGAGCGGTTCAACCGCACGCTCAAAGGGATGATCGGGGGGTTGGAAGAGCCCCTCCGTCGCCAGTGGGATGTGCTGCTGCCGTGCCTCCTCTTCGCATATCGAGAGGTCCCCCAGAAGTCCCTGGGCATCAGCCCGTTTGAACTGCTGTATGGACACCCAGTACGGGGGCCGCTCAGCCTAGTCAAGGAAGGCTGGGAGATGCCCCCTCTCAAGAACCCACCAGATGTCTTCCGGTACCTCCTAACCCTCCGCAACCAGACCCGGCGGTTCAGAGAGCTGGCAAAAGCCAACCTAGAGGCCAGTCAAGAGGACATGAAAAAGTGGTATGACCGGAATGCCTCCTCCATCGAATTTGAACCTGGGCAACAGGTATGGGTGATGTCCCCCACCGAACCCTGCGCCCTGCAAGACAAGTGGACGGGGCCCTTCAAAGTAGTCGAGCGCAAGGGTCCTGCCACCTATCTCATCGACATGGAATCTTCCCGGAACCCCCTCCGGGTCCTCCACGCTAACAGACTGAAGCCCCACTTTGTGCGTTCAGAACTCAGCCTCCTGATGGCCACAGACAATGGGGCTGAAGAAGACTCCGAGCCCCTCCCTGACCTCCTACGGACTCGGGAGAAAGACGGCTCCGTGGATGGGGTCCGACTCTCAGAGGCCCTCACCCGAGAGCAACGCCAGGAGTGTCGAGTCCTCCTGTCACAGTTCACCAGCCTGTTCTCCCTCACCCCAGGTGTCACTTCCTGGTGTGTGCACGATGTGGACACGGGGGACAGCCCCCCTATCCGCCACCGGGCCTACCGCGTGCCAGATCGGGTACGGGCCTGCGTCCAGGAAGAGGTAGCAAAAATGCTCACGCTCGGGGTCATCGAGCCCTCAGACAGCCCCTGGGCCAGCCCTGTAGTACTGGTCCCCAAAGCGGCCGCCCCAGGCACCACACCGGAACTCTGGTTCTGCGTTGACTACCGGGGCTTGAATGCGGTCACCCGAACAGACGCACATCCCATCCCCCGGGCAGATGAACTAATTGACCGCATGGGAGCTGCCCGCTACCTCAGTATTTTCGACCTGACGGCGGGCTACTGGCAAATCGGCCTCACACCCCGGGCCCAAGAACGTTCTGCCTTTTCCACCCCCGATGGCCATTACCATTTCAAGGTCATGCCCTTCGGCATGAAGAATGCTCCCGCAACATTTCAGCGGCTCGTCAATCAGGTCCTGGCGGGGCTCGAAGGGTTCAGCGCCGCCTACCTAGACGACATCGCTGTATACAGCCACCATTGGCCCGAGCACCTCCACCACCTCCGAGCAGTGCTACAAGCCCTTCAGCGAGCTGGCCTCACGATCAAGGCCAGCAAATGTCAAATTGGTCAAGGGTCTGTAACCTACCTCGGACACCAGGTGGGAAGCGGCCTGGTGGCCCCTCTGCAGCTCAAAATTGCCGCCATCCAGTCCTGGCAGCCCCCCATCACCCAGACCGAGGTACGAGCCTTCCTGGGCCTCACGGGCTATTACCGAAGGTTTGTGAAAGACTATGGTACTATAGTGGGGCCCCTCACAGAACTCACGTCCAAAAATCAACCCAAGAAAGTCAACTGGACCGCAGATTGTCAAACAGCATTCGAACAATTGAAAGCCGCCATGTGTTCCGCCCCTGTGCTCCAGGCCCCCGACTACAGCCGGGAGTTCGTCGTCCAGACGGATGCCTCCGACCATGGCATTGGGGCAGTCCTGTCCCAAGTGAGCACCGAAGGCCTTGATCAGCCAGTGGCCTTCATCAGCAGACGACTCCTACCACGAGAACAACGCTGGAGCACCATAGAGAGGGAGGCCTTCGCTGTGGTATGGGCCCTCAAGAAGCTCCGGCCCTACCTCTTTGGCACACACTTTCGGGTGCAGACCGACCACCGACCCCTGCAGTGGCTGATGCAGATGCGGGGGGAAAACCCGAAGTTACTACGTTGGTCCATCTCCCTACAAGGGATGGACTTCACTGTTAAACACCGGCCTGGGCCAGATCACGCCAACGCGGATGGCCTGTCCCGGTTTTTCCGCCTCGACGAGGAGAGTCCCCAAGAGGATGGGTAACTCTCCCCGCCTTCAGCTGGGGGGGACGCATGTTGGACAGGCCACATGAAGGGCCGCTCTCCCCCGGCCCGACCAGGCCCGAGCCCGGTCACGCAAGTACCACACACCACCATTGCACGTCCTCCGTCCCCTCAGGGACCCCTGCCTTCGAACATATCGACCTCATGGGCCCGATCCACTGCTGGCCCGCGCGCCCATCCGGGGCGCCATCTTGGACACTCCACCACGAGGCCGCCTGGCCCCCGATCGACCTCAACCTAGCCAGGCCTCAGACATCCCGGCACCACCATCCACCCAGGAGGTGAGCGGGCTACTTGGCAAGTCAATGGGAGAAAGAGGTGTCGATGGCTCTCCCCCGCCAAGTGCCGCTCGCCCATCGCCCATCGCCCAGCGCTGGCTCCACCCCCCTGCTGGGTGTCTGGACTCCCTCATCCCGGACCTCCCGACCTCCAGGTGCGAGGGTCCGGACATCAAAGAACATCAGCCCTATAACTGGGGCAGCTCCAGAGCAGGAAGGCAGTTGTATCTTGGAGTCGAGAGACGCAAAGAAGAACTCATCCTTGACGGACTACTGGCGCTGCCGTAGCTCTGCCTTGTGCACCTTCGTCTTGCCTGCTGGCGCTGCCGCAACCTTCGTAAACCTTCCGATCCTTCATCGTCGTCGGGACCTGCTGGCGTGGCCGCGGACCGTTTGTAACCATCATCTCATCGGGACCTGCTGGCTCCGCCGCGGACCGTCGTTTCCTTCGTCCATCTCGGGACCTGCTGGCTCTGCCGCGGCCCGATCATCTAGAACGCCGAGCTCGAGGATTGAGAGCTATTTCCACCTTTTTGGTAACAAGACTGTCCCGCTACCCTCTTCCCAAACCAGAGACCAGAATCGAGGGGACCCCTGAGTCCAGACCTCCTTGTACCATTCCATCGTACTTAAAGAATTGCCTATAAAGTCTCGTTGAACTTTACCCTTGTGTGGTGTCCGTCTGTGGGGGGGAAGTTACTTGTCTGTACGATCGCTGGAGACGGCTCTCCCCGGAGACCTCTCCCCTTATCCTCGGCCGACCCTCCCGGTCCGTCTAACAGGTCCCACAAAAAAAACAATCCCGGGGACTGTGTGATTATTAATTTAAAGTACCCAGAAGCCGTCCGTAGATTGATGACCTATCCTTCCTACCCTTTGGACCATCGAACTGCTATCAGAGCTCTTTCTCTGGATTTTTTTTACCCCGCCTCACGAAGTACTGGCAAAGTCTACCTCCCCCGGGACTGTGCTAGCTGGCGCATGGATCCTTATTTGGTGCCCATTATTGTCCCATCCATATTCAATATCCCGGTATCCAATAAGTACGCCCCCTTAGAGGGCGTAGATTGGCTGAGAGGTACGGAAGCTTTTATTAATTACAAATCTGGAACGCAGGCTTCTGTGACAGTATCCGATGCAACTCAGGCCCAGGGACAGACCATAGACTCTATGGGGGCGGGTATGGAGTCACAGAATCAGGATTCCTCTCTATATAAGTGGCTATGTGAATCAGGTGGTTCCCTTTTATCTATTCCTAACCGTCTAGCCCATGTTCCCATAGATTCTTTGGGGGGGTAACTACGCAGCTGGATAAAATTGGAATACTGTCCTGGAATGTGGCAGGTCTAAACAATAAAATTGCCTGCCCCGATTGGGGGTCTTTCATAGATCAGTACGATATATGCTTGTTTCAGGAGACATGGGCAAGGGAGGAAACACTAATACTAGGTTTTGCTTAATTCCACCATCTGGCAACAATGGGGGAAAGGGGCAGACCCTACGGGGGCCTATCTATATTGGTAGCATCACACCTGGGCTGCACGGTGACACAAGTGCCCACTCCATCTGTAAATCTGCTACGTGTCACACTTAAGTTCCCGACCAATCTTAGGGTAACCTTTATTAACGTATATTCCCGCCCTGTCAGCCTTGGGAAAGAATCTATAACACTGGCCTTGCTCGATACCTTTATTCCCACAGTTTATGGAAATAATCAACTGATCATTGCTGGGGACTTCAATTGCCAATATGAGCCCTTACCTGGCATCGGCAATTCTATTAATACAGAAGAAGACGAGCAATGGTCTATACCTGAGCTCCAAATTGCTCCAATAAAGGCTTGGTCACCACTGGCTGTCCAACTCAATTCGATAACTATGGCCCACTTAATGACAGCGTGAAATGGCCGAACACAGTCTGATTGTGATGGCAAGGCCACGTTTAATCGCACTGGCCAAACATCTCGAATAGATTACATCCTAGTCGAGACAAGATCATGGCCTAGGGTCACTGATTACGAGATTATTCCCAGTCACGACAGTGACCATAACGCTCTGGTCTTAAACTTGAGACAACCCGATACTGGCATCTCTGATGGGAGCAAATCAACCCAGAACAGTGAATTGAATCTTTCAAATAATAGGAGAAGGCTTAAATGGCAGGTGGTTAAACAATCCCTAGATAAAATGAGTGCCTTATACTCACTTGTCAGTGCGACCTTTATGGAGATTTGTTGCTGTATCGAGCTGGGACAAGAAGTGGTGCCAAATAAAGTTGCAAAACTACACCCGGGGCTGGTGGCTGCATTGGCTGACATACTTAACCCGGTAGTAGAAAGGCAAAGGACGACCCAGAAGACCCAGTCATGGTTTAATGATAACTCCAAAAAGGCGAAGACTCTTCTGATTGAGTCAATTAAAGCTCCTTTTGGGAATCTAGTTAAATTGAGGAGGCAGGAATATAAAAAGGCTATTGCAGACGCTAAACGGCAATGGGAAAATAGCAGTTGGGACAACACAAAAAGTGCCCTTGGCAATAGGAATATGCAGGAGTTTAGGGCAATTGTGAGAACAGGCAGCTGTTATTGTTATGTTGCAAGATGAGCCGAATATCGCACCCGAGAGATGGATGGAGCACTTCGGGGCTCTATACTCGATGGAAATAGGCTCCTTCCCGAGTCAAGGGATTCCCCAGAATACTCCCAAGGATATACAATCTTGTTTAGAAGCTTACTCTGCATCGATCACCCCTAACCCAGTCCTAGACACAAAGATCACACTGCTGGAAGGGGAGGGTGCGATGAAAAGACTTCCAACAGGCAAAGCCCCTGGAATTGAAAAATTCCCCGGGGACCTTTATAAAGACCAACCTGAGATTTGGACTGCCTATCTCTCCTTGGTCTTTAATGCCATATTGCAGGGCTCCCCTATACCGGAAACTTGGCTGGGGGCAGAAATAGTCCCAATATTTAAGAAAGGCTGCCCATTAATCCCTGCAAACTACCACCCGATCAGTTTGATCGATGTGAGCCAAAAACTGTTTGCACGGATTATTCTTGACAGTCTCCAGAACTGGATGCAGGAAGCTGATATACTGAGCCCCTACCAAGCTGGATTTAGAGAAAAAACATCTACCGTTGACCAACTTTTAGGATTGCCATTATTATATTGGAAAACAGTTAAAATAGAGGGTGGCAGTCTCAATTTAATTTTCGTCGACCTTAGAACAGCATTCGACCTGGTACCCCGGGATATTCTGTGGGAGGTCCTGGCAGATATGGGAATTCCAACTTATCTCCTTAATAGTCTTAAGAGACTCCACTCCAACAACTTTGCACAGGTCAGAAGTGGTAAGAGGGGTACCTTGACCCCTAGGTTTGTGGTCAACAGAGGTAATGCGTCCTGGTACCCACCCTCTTCTGTCTCTTTGTTAACGCCCTGATTGCCCATCTTAAAGGGGTCAAAGATATTGATGCACCCAAAATATGTGGAGAACAGGCAGTGGCACTTATGTTTGCTGACGACACTCTTCTCCTGTCTAAATCCCCAATGGGAAATCAGCGTGCTCTAGACAGTTTTGCCAGCTTCTGCCAGAAAAGGGGGTTGGAGATAAATATCTAAAAAACCATGTATATGGTCTGTAACCCACCAAAGACCATTCGGGCTAATCCCTCCTTAAATGACATTGTACTGTATAGAGTCACTATATTCGAGTATCTGGGCATTACCCTTAGTAATAACATGGAGTGGGGTCCTCAGCTAGCTAAGGCCAAACTTAGGTTGGTGCAGTTGACAGGGGGTGTTTTAAAACTGCACCGGGAATCCTCAGCTAAACCGGTCGCTTCTGTCCTGGAAATTTATAAAGCCCAAGACAGAGGAGCCATCTTATACGGGCCAGAACTGTGGGGACACTGCAGATCAGAAGATATCCTTAAGGTGGAAAACTGTTTTCTGAGATCTCTGCTTTCCCTTCCAGCCAGCACTCCCCTTACCCCTCTAAGAATGGACCTTGATATTAGACCCATAGATGAAGTAATCAGTCTCCGCCCCCTGGTATATTGGCCTCTCTATTTCAGAGAGGAAGTTAAGGAACTCATGAAACTCCCCGGAGAAAGGAGAGTAAGAGGCTGGGACTTTCGGATCTCTGGAGTGAGCCTGAGATGGCGTGCTTGAAGAGGTCTCCATCAGACTTGGTGAAACTCCATCGTAACAAACAACTGCAGGTTGTTACCACCAACTCTGCATTAGGTCCCACAACTCTAGACTTTCTGACTCTCAAAGAAGAGTACAAGCTTGAGCCTTTCTTGGATGAGATTGTACCAAGCCAAGCTAGGAAACTCTACATCCAATTCAGGCACGGCACTCTACCTCTCAGGGCTTTCTCGCACAAATGGTCAGATAATAAACTACTCGAATGCCCTGCTTGTGGGGCAAAGGAGGAGTCTGTGCCCCATGTCTTCTTTTTCTGTCCATCTTATAAGAAAATCCGACAACGTTGCTTTATCCAACTTTGTAGAAATTTGGGGACAAAGCAATACCAACAGGCACTTAGGATTTTAAAATATGACACTTCCCAACCAGTTGTATTTTCTGTTTCCCGTTTCCTAAACGCCTTGTGGAGAAGGCGCTGGCAATACACCAAGAATTAGTCCTGTGTCTAATGTATCCCCTAGGCCTGGTTACTGTGCAATAATTCTGTCCTGGGTATGTAATGCCTTTGATCTGATTTCGGATAAATTTTAACTTGTATATATATTCTTTTTATCTTTTTAAACCTCTTTTTAGCCTCTATGGAAAGTCATCTGTGTACTTTTTTTTTATATTGATATCTGTGCTGTGATGCTTTTATATTGAGTGCTTCATGTATTTTGCATCTTTTAAGGTCTTTGACCGAAATAAAGATTACTTGACTGACTGTTAATGGTAATCATTCCAGTTTTTCAATGCTCAGCACTGTATAGTCTGCTCCTCTTTGTGCCAGAGAGATTTGTTGATCTGTAAGGTTAAAGACAGTAAACAATGACGTTGTATTGATTAGACGCCATGGCACATAGCCTGAACGGAGATTTTGCAACGTCATACTTAGTAGCATTATAGAACGCAATTGAGACTGGCCATGTTGTAACATTAGCAAATCCTGTTCTATTATGTCAATGGCACATGATACAATGCTGTCCAAAGAATACATTCTGGAGGACAGAGTCGTTAACCCATTGCCCACTACAGAGAGTGCTTTCTCTAAATTAATACGATCAATTTCTCGTATTTTTTCTGCAGTTTCCATTTGCGTTATTTTCCAAGCTTCATTGTAAGCAGAGTATTTACCGGAGTATGTGAAACATTTTTGACGTTGTTTACGAGGCCCAAGAAAGAAATCTCGTAAGTCAACACCTTCAATAAGTAAAGTCAAGTGTTGTTTCATTCATTCAAAAAAACTTTTATTCGATTAACATTTAGTGAATCATAAAAAGTACATCATACAATTCAGATAGAATTTACATAAAAACACAATGTTGCTATGCAGAATGTTGTTTAAAAACATTAGATAAAACCATTTTACAAATTGATTCTATTAAACATGAAATCAAAGAGACAATAACCCAATTTTACTGCGTGTCTTCAAACATGATTTTAGGAAAAGAGCTACATTTTTAGCTACATGTTGAGAGTCTAATAGCTGAAGTGCCAGAAAGGCTGGCCGACAAGTTCTCAGCCCCATTTGTCGAAGAAGAGGGATGATCCAACGCTTGCATGGTTGCGCATAATATCGGCAGAACAAAGTTAGGTAAATGGTCGATTGAGGTGAAACACCATCGCACGGACATTTAGTCAGATCGTGAGACCAGTTTAACACAGTGGGGAAAGTGACAAGACGGAAAAAAGAATTAAAACGAAACCTAGTTAGTACAAATTTTTCATGGTTAGAAA
Organism: Lissotriton vulgaris; assembly: GCF_964263255.1. Lineage (NCBI taxonomy): Eukaryota > Metazoa > Chordata > Amphibia > Caudata > Salamandridae > Lissotriton > Lissotriton vulgaris. The sequence goes on along the minus strand of NW_028251736.1, from coordinate 46,851 downwards.
GAAAAAAAGTTAGATAAGGCTGAATACCAGGGGAAGCTTGGACCATTAGTATTTGCGCATTAGTTGGCTTAGATACTTCACAGGAGAGGCGTAATTCCCTTAGATGATTTAGACAGAGGTTTTTTAAAGCACCTCTACTAATATCAGATAGTGAAGAGGGCTCTGTGAAGTAAGATGTGCAGTTCAGATCCTTTAAAAAGTTGGAGACATACAATAACCATGGAATTTTTTTCCAGCTCACCATGGATAGACAGTCAGATATCAAAGAACGAGTAAAGTGGCATTGTGGTTCATTCCAAATACGGTGCCATAGAAGGATTGGCTGACATCTGATGTTATCAGTTAAATAATCGATGCCTAGTTCGATATGGCAACCGTAAATTGGAGCACTTTGAGGAAGTGCCAATAAGTATTTTAAAAAACCATTTTGGACTTTTTGTAAATCGTCTGCGGGAGCATAGCCCCAGACGCCTGCGCCATAGGTTGCTATGCTGTGACATTTGGCATGATATATTTTGAGCAACTCAGATGGGGCGGGTTTACCAATTTCCTTGAAAAGGAAACAAGAGCCGAAGTTGCTCTCTGGTAGAGCAACTTTTTGCTTGCCACTGCTTGTTTCCATGATAACTGATCGTCCATTAAAATGCCTAAGTATGGATATACCCTGGCACGTTCCAATCTAACTTGCTCAATATAGAGAGGTTTAGGATTCTTTACCTTAGGCCCAGTGTACATAACAACGGTTTTACTTTTGTTAACTTTTAACCCCAGGGAGAGCATAAACTGGCAATATTTATCCAGTTGTTTTTGCAACTGCATTTGCGTTCTTGCTAATATGACGGAGTCGTCCGCATAAAGTAATGCGGGAATGGGGCGATGGTTAATAGATGGTAGGTCTTGGTTCCTTGCTAACATGGCCGTTTCCAGCCCGTTAGTGTAGAGGTTAAACAAGAAAGGGGCCAGGACACAGCCCTCCCTAACTCCTTTAGATACTGAGAAAGAAGGCGATAATTCGCCGCCAATCCCGTATCTTACACACGCTGTGGCATCGGACTAGAGCTCACGAAGAAATTTAATAAGAGAGAGATCGACCCCCAGTTCGCTAAGAATGGACCACAGCCTAGAGTGTATCACGCAGTCAAACGCTGCACTGAGGTCGACATATACTAGATACAGATTGCCTCCTCTTGCCCCAACATACTTGCCTATTAAAAGGGTTAAATTCAATGCCTGCTCAACAGTATCAAGTCCCTCCTGGAATCCATACTGAAGGCCGGTCAAAACGTTGTTCACCGACGCCCAATCCTGGAGACGTTCCAGGATCAGTCGTCCCGCGACCTTCCCCAGGGAGTCCAGGAGGGAAATGGGCCTGTAACAGGCTGGATTGTTTCGTTCCCCCTTTTTAAAAATAGGGAGCAGGATGGAAGAGGACCAGGAGTCTAACAGGCCAACTTTAGAGACCGCCGCCATCACCTGGGTGACAATGGGAGACCACAGTTCTATGTTGGTAACAAAGATATCGAGGGGGACTCCATCGGGACCTGGGGCCTTTCCAGTTTTCGAGGACGTTAGAGCGTGTATGAGCTCGCTTAAACTGAAATGGAGGTCAATGGGATATACTTGCATCTTAGAGGAGTTGGTTGTCGGCGTGGCCCGTGTTGTGGTATCGGCAGGGGAACCACCAAAAATCTTGGAAAAATGGGTCACCCACTCGTCAGCCGTCATGGCCACATCTAAGTGCTGAGGTGTATTTACATCGGCCAGAAAAGGTGATTTGACTATGTGCCAAAACTGGGAGCCGTCTTTTCTTCGGCAGCTCGTGTGTAGTTGGGCCCATAAGTTTTTCTTTAAGTCCTTTTTACAGTTATGTTGGGGCATTTTATACTCCTTTCTGAGTTTGGCTATCTCAGCTTTGTCTCTAATTGGGTTTGTAGTGCCTTTTTTAGGGCGGATAGCGCTTTGCGACAGGTCGAATTAAACCATCGAGGAGATACCTGGTTACCAGGTTTGTGGTGTCGAAGTAGTTCAGCCCTCATAACTTTTAAAATCTCCTGGAAACTAGATAAAATCAACTCAGGTGGGGACTCATCTGCCAAACAGGTATTAATCCAGGGAAGAGCCTTGGATATAACCTTGCCAGTGATTACTGTAGGATCAATTTTTGACCATTTCACAGAAAAGCCGTTGATTTTCTCCATGGCCAAAGATTGCTGGGTTAATAAACTATTCCTAGTAGGATGGAAATCGTCCATGGCAATTGAGATAGTGATACGGTTTGGGAAATGGTCGCTTGAAATATCAGTACCTGTGTTAAACTGTTGAAGTTTACCCTTTAGAATTTGCGAGCATAAAATATAATCAATAGTGCTTGACAATCCCCTACCATGAAATGTGGGTCTGAATTCAACCGGGGGGTCCACTAGATCATTTGCATACACCAATTCCAAGGAAAAAAGACTATCATTCAGGGTATTACCTAGATGTGTATGCGTAAAATGAGTCAAAGGACAATCATCTTCATCAAGAAGCCCACAAATGCCTTCCTTATGGTTAATGCACAGAGGAACATTGAAATCCCCCCCCCAGATCACATAACAAACAAGTGATGGTTGCCTATTTCGCTGCTCGTTTATAAAAGAAGAGATTTCAATTACAGTTTTCACACAGTCAGCAGGGGGAAGGTTTTTATAAAAATTGCTAAAAAAGTGTAACATACATTTATTAAAAGTAACCATTATAATTTGAAAATTCGTAGTGGTATGAAGAACAATAATTTTCTTTACTAGCAAATTGTTTGATATATACACTGCTAGACCTCCCTTAGATCTGCCATGTGTGGTAATGCTAGCTGAAGTATGGAATGTTTTGTAGCCCTGGATATGTATTGGGTCTAATGCCCAGGTCTCCTGTAGACAGACTATTTGGTGGGTATTTACTAAGTCCAACCATGATTTAAGATTAGTCTTTGAACGGAGACCCGCTACGTTCCAATATAAAGCGGAAAGCGTCAGGGTAGGGGAAGTTGAATTACTGACGTTCAGCAAAATGTCGGTAGTTGGGGTTCCTAGTCGAAGAGAGGTATGAGGTGCGATATGGTCATCATTTTTAACGAGGGTGGTTTGCACTTCAGTAGTTGGGAAGGAGGGCACTTCCGCTGGAACAAGAGTACCGTCCATGAGAGATGAAGACAGAGAACTGAAAAATGAATTTGATGGTATTGGTGATTTAGTCCCATGGGAAAGTGGATTGATATTTTCCTGAATATTATCAGATGGTGGTCAATCCACCATTTCCAGGCAGTCATATCTATTTGACAGTGGGACGCCTCTCCAACCGAAGATTGGCGCGCCTTCTCTACTCCCCTGACCCGCCCAGTCTGTCCAGTCGCGTCTTCTATTCCAGTTTCCAACCTGGGTCCAGTTCCAATCTGGACCTGCAGCATAGTGGTTTGTTGGAGGGTAGAAATATGAAAGTCTTTTAGTGCCTATTCCATCAGATGTAAAATGAGAGCCCCAAGAGCAAATATGCTCAACAGTATGGGGATCTTCGAAGTTGATGATGACACAGTCACCCTGGATAGTTTTTGGCTCTTTACCTAACCAGGGGACCCTACGGACCATTGTAACTCTGTTGTTAGTGTAAGGAGGAAGGGGCCTATTGGCAGATAGCCAGTGTAAAACTTTGTTTTTTAGGGACCAGCCCGGTTCCTCCGAGTTTGGATTCAGCTCTGGAACCCCAGTCATGATGGCAACGTACGGGGTAGCTTCCGTGGGAAGGTGGAAGGAATGACCGCCTTTCCGCCTGGTCTTATAGGTTGTATTTTGGGTCCCTGATGTTTTTGTTTGAGTAGGGGCCTGGGTGGAAGTGGGGGCTGAAACTGTTAATGAGACAGGGCCTTTCTTCGCAGCTGTGAGTGGTGATTTTTGTTGCACGGCTGCGGATGGTGGTTTTTGTTGCACAGCTGCTACTGTGGTAGCCAGTTTAGGTGCTTGTTTAGTTACTACCGCCCCTACTTTGGTGTTTTTGGGGTTGGGTTTTTGGACCGCAGTGTGAGTGGAAACAGATCCCTTGTTGGTTTTAAGTTCTAAAGTTAATACTTCCAAAATCTTTTCAATTTTTACCAAGGAAAGTTCAATGGGTTGCACGTATGATTTAATTAATACCTCTAATCTAGCCAGTAACTGATTATTTGAGCTACAGGTATCGCACCCTCTTCCCACATTACTGTTAAAACTAAGGTTAGGCATAGTGGTGGAAAGATTTATTATTTCTGGTGGTAAGGGATTTAGTTCTTGCTGGGGGGGAGCTAATTGGCTGGGACTCTGTGTAGTAGATGGAATTTGTAAACTAGGTTGATTCATAATTTGAGTCTGATTGCGGGGATTATTTTTTTGAGGTTTCCTTTTTTTCTCTTTTTTCTTCGATATCGCACCCTCCCTCAGACCCCTGTTAGTAATTGTGTTGGAGTCGTCCCTACTCGGACTTGTGAAAAGAGCCAGGGTTCTCTGCAATGACAGGGGAGATGGAGATAGCTGAGTGGCTGATAAATCTAAGGATACTGACAGGTCCACAGTGCCTGGAACAGTATGGGAGTCCGATAGTGCGCCGGATTCTGAGGGGCGCAGAGGAGTTCTGACTGCAGCCAATAGGCCCAACGAAGAGCGTTTGGCCATAGCCAGTTCCTGTGAGACCCTCCGTTCCAACAAAAGTACGCCTTGGTTAATGGCGTCATTGGCCCTGGAGATAAATTGGTCAATTGGGCCGATGGTCTGAGCAGCATGTGATGGCTTATTGTTTCTGGTATTTCTAGGTGACATGCTCAGAGTGTTACAGCTAGAATTGGAGGATTACTGGGTAGCACCGGGAATTCAACAATGGAGTAATGGTTAAGATGGAGCAAAACAAGTAATCGAGCGACAAATGTCAATGGGGTGGCCCAGTCCAGTCTTAACCGGTCTTTAACGGGCTTAAACGGGCCCGCCCTTTGCCCGGGCTTAGCCCCGCGCGCTCTCGCGCAGCGGCCGTGCATCCCTTTTAAAGCAGCAAAAAGGAGTAATGGGCGGGCGGCGGGGCCAGCAGGGAGAGCAGCCCAGGTGAAGCAGATTGGGCTCGCAGGGACTCCTGGGTGATGGAGTCCCTGCTAACGTGCTCGCAGCCCAGCTAGCAACAGCACTCGCCCAGTCCTAACACAGGAGACTCTCCCAACAGCAGCTCCCGCTGATGTTGCACGCGGAGCGGGTCCGGCGAGTTGCTGTGGGTTCCCAAAGGGCAGGAGTCAAAAGCAGAAAGAACAGCAGCAGTCCGATGGCAGGTCCAACAAGGGCAGGTAAACGTCCCACAAACAAAGTCCTGGAACCTGTTTTTACTCCGTGGGCGGGGGGGGCGGGGCCAGCAGGGAGAGCAGCCCAGGTGAAGCAGATTGGGCTCGCAGGGACTCCTGGGTGATGGAGTCCCTGCTAACGTGCTCGCAGCCCTGCCAGTAACAGCACAGTCCTAACACAGGAGACCGCCCCTCTCCCAACAGCAACTCCCGCTGATGTTGCACGCGCTGCGGGACCCGCAGAGCGGGTCCAGCGAGTTGCTGTGGGTTCCCAAAGGGCAGGAGTCAAAAGCAGAAAGAACAGCAGCAGTCCGATGGCAGGTCCAACAAGGGCAGGTAAACGTCCCACAAACAAAGTCCTGGAACCTGTTTTTACTCCGTGGGCGGGGGGGGGGCAAGCAGGGAGAGCAGCCCAGGTGAAGCAGATTGGGCTCGCAGGGACTCCTGGGTGATGGAGTCCCTGCTAACGTGCACGCAGCCCTGCCAGCAACAGCACTCGCCCAGTGTCACGATCGCAATATCGCGAACTACATTACCCGGCATGCTCTGGGAGTGAACTACGACTCCCATGATCCTTTGCGGCGCACCGCATTCACGCGAAGATTGCTATAAAGAGAATGGCGGCCGGAGGCTGGGTGTCGGGAATTCCGGTCAAACTTCTGTTTCTTTGCTCTAGTCCATGTTCCAGTGTGGTAAGGGTGCTTGCACCACTATCGACTTACAGCAATTCGCTGTGTGCAACTCTATAGTCCGTTTCAACTTGGGAAAGACCTGTGGTAACGTTTGTCTGTGTTACCAAGTCCTGGCTTGAGTGTTTTGGGGATAATTCGGTGATTTGATTCGGTTGTCAGTTCGGCCAACAGTGATGGTTTACATGGTGTTATTAGACATTCGATAGCACCAGGCTGTTTTGAGTTACTTTGCTTTGGTTGAACAAAATACTATATAGCCAGCTAAGAGGCATTAGCTGGTTAAGCGAACTCTCTTGAGTCCAGAGGAGCTTTGTGGATAAACTGAATATTGTGTGGAGAAGGCTATTTTGCATCGCATTCTTTTAAGTAGTAACTGTACTTGAATCTTCTATTAACAGGGGTTCAGGAGGTGTGGCTACACTCTTCCCCTGTGATGTTTATTGGATTCATTACTAGGGTATGTTACATTATCATGTGTATTGTGTAATGCATCTGAACACTGCTCATCCTTGCCAGGTATATCATTGTTGTCTTGTCTTTATACCTTTGCTTAGTTACACCATATCAACCCCTACGTTGCCTCTACACATCCACAAGGCATTTTTTCTTCCTTTACAGGTATAGACAGTTATAGTCACTTGTCATACAAATTGTTAGTTACGGTCCCATTATCCTGGTCTTATGCTTGTGTTTTGTTCCTGTCTGTCAGATCTCCCTCCCTGCTGTCCCCTTCCTTTCCTTCCCTGGTCTTGTTTATTATCCCCTCACTTAATCTTGTCAACGCTCTGTGCTGTCACGGCTTTTCAGACGTTGGCTCGATTTAGAGGTGGGCTTACCATTCTACAAACCGATCCTGAGGACTAACAACGTAACACCCAGTCCTAACACAGGAGAACGCCCCTCTCCCAACAGCAGCTCCCGCTGATGTTGCACGCGCTGCGAGACCCGCGGGTCCGGCTAGTTGCTGTGGGTTCCCAAAGGGCAGGAGTCAAAAGCAGAAAGAACAGCAGCAGTCCGTTGGCAGGTCCAACAAGGGCAGGTAAACGTCCCACAAACAAAGTCTTGGAACCTGTTTTTACTCCGTGGAAGGGGGGGGAGGCCAGCAGGGAGAGCAGCCCAGGTGAAGCAGATTGGGCTCGCAGGGACTCCTGGGTGATGGAGTCCCTGCTAACGTGCTCGCAGCCCTGCCAGCAACAGCACTCGCCCAGTCCTAACACAGGAGACCGCCCCTCTCCCAACAGCAGCTCCTGCTGATGTTGCACGCGCTGCGGCGGCGAGTTGCTGTGGGTTCCCAAAGGGCAGGAGTCAAAAGCAGAAAGAACAGCTGCAGTCCGATGGCAGGTCAACAAGGGCAGGTAAACGTCCCCAAGTGTTGTTTAATTTCTGGGAGTGTGGATTTCTGTAGCAATCAAGGCATAGTTTTCCTATACTGTATGTGGTGACTATCCCTGGATGGTGTCTCTGGGAGTATCTTCGATCTGGCCTATTCATTTTGAACCCTTCTATTTTGTTAATGAATCTATCTTGACAGTTATTCGTGTCTATGGGCCAGATTAACCATTTTTTCCAATCAGGATTAGTTCTGTTGTGTTGTTATACGTCTACCTCCTCATCTGCAGTGTCATTACTGGTAGGTGTGGATTTAGGTATGGACGGTTTGTTTAAATCTTTTTTCTTAGCTAAGCCAAGACATGATGTTTGTTGAACAGTGTCATTTAAAAATATGATTTGCTCTGGTATAATGGAGGCTCTGAACAAGGCTTCTAAACCCTGCACCTGCCATTCTTTTGTGCACCAGACAGTTTTTGTCTCAATATTGTCTTTCCAAAAGTTGGACCCTAATGTAGACAGCTGAGCATAAAAGTTTGCAGAATAAATTTGTTTAGTATTGGTCAACATGTTTTACATTCCTGTCTTATTTATATTTTTAAAATAAAACGTTTCTGGATTTGTCATATTAAAACCTGAGAAGTATGGAAATTTCTCATAAAATGTTTTAGAGCTGCTTTTTGGCGCTGTAGGACAATTTTCCCATTGGTTATAAGAAAAAACATTCCTAGGGTTTGCAGATTTGTGCAAATAATGGTGACCATAATGATTATAACAATATAGTTCTTCACAACTTGTTGAACCTTCTAGGTGTTCATGTTTTTGAAATGTTGCTGACATTTCTAAATCTGACATCATATTATTAACAGTTTCAAAGTCCCAATCATCAGAAAATGTACTTGATGAAGCAAAATCACTTAAAGAAACCTTAAACTGGTGTAGAATCTTCAACAGTTCCACCGGGCCATAAATGTCATAATCAGTTGTGTCCCATGCTATACCACCAGGTATAGGAACGGCTGTGATGTTCACTGATGACAGGTCTCTTTGCTCACGATGAGATGATTTATAACGGTGCAGGAGCAAGTTGATGTTCTTACTTGCTGTGTCCATTGTATTTTCCATCTATCATCTATCATCTGTCCCAAACTTAAAACAAGAATGAGCCATAGCAGCAGAAAAAGTACACTTAATCCTATCCAACATTCAACCCATGGCGAAACCAGATATGTTTTCTCAAGTTGATGAAAGAGTTCTGTTATTTTTTCTTTAAAATGTTTATTTGCTGGCGTTATTTCTCGTTCACTGAGATCCTCAGAAAAGTTATCGAAGCTGATAAAATAGCCAGAGGCAGTTCTATCAATAGTTGGTATCGCATCCGGATTCTTTGAAATCACTGGAGTTGCTTCCTCCTTTGACATGTTTGTATAGTCAGATCCTACATCATTGTAGACAGGAGTTTCTTGACAAACTGATATGTGGGTATCAAGAGGGACGAGTTCCATGGCTGTGTTGCAAAGACCTTATTTTCTCCTTGCAGGTTTATCAAAGGTGATAAGTCTTTCAGTTTAAACCTCTTGAATAGTAGCCAGATTCGGTCATCTGCTACTTCTTGGGAGTCCACTGGGCCTACTACTTATTATCGGCCACATGATGTGGTTTTACCAGGTCAATTGATACTGTTCTGTTCTCCCTTTTTCCAGCAAGCGGCGGTAGTAACACTGATCTTGTTCTAAGAATTGCTAAGACTGGTGCTGCTTTTCTATAGGAAGGCCAAAATTCCTTCTTTACCTCAGTCTTTTCCTGGACTAGATCCCCAATCTTTGGAATCCAGACAGGTCTTGCTGGGACAGATGGTTTTTCTTCAGTGGTCGTTGGGCTTTGTGTTGTGTTACTCAGACTTCTTCTTTTTTCATTTAAGTTCTGTAAAACAGCCAAACAGTCTTTGATATCAAAGGGTGTCTGTTCCACCACTCAAGTTTTACAATCAAGATCCCGGATAAGCATTCTAGTACCAAATATTAGTTCATATGGAGTTATTCCCCCCAGAGAATTTCTTGGACACTATTTAGATGTTTGACCCACCCGTCACCCGAACCTAATACCCTAGCTGTTATAGATTGCTTTATGTCATGGTTTTTTCTTTCCACTACTGCATTTCCCTCAGGATGGAATGGACTCAAAAACCGCAATGCAACGCCCAAGCTGGCCATGGCCTACTTGTAACCTCGAGAGCTAAACGCAGGACCCTGGTCAGAATGTAGCGCGCCGATTGCGTATGTTCCGATAAAGACTCGCAAATCTTTTATAACAGTTCTGGCATCAGCCGAGTGCTGGGGCCACATCCAAATGAATCTTGTGCAGGAATCCACTGCGACCATGATATATTTATAGTTACCATCCCTCTGTAAAGGACCACAGTGGTCCAGGTAAACACACGCTAATAGTTTGTCTGAAATTAGAAGGGGCTTCTGCGCAGGTCATTTCACTGTAGATACTTTTATTTTTGGGCAGATCTCACATTCTAGAACATAGTTTCTAGTTTGCTTCCTCATGCGCGGCTACCGGTATCTCTGTTTTAACAATGATACTGTGGCGGAAACTCCTGCATGTGCAGAGGCGAGCCCATCATGTGCTGCTAAGATTAGTCCTAACCTATGTTCCATGTTTGGGATTGCCTTATCCCCCACTCCAGGGATTCGAGCAAAAGGAACATTGTTTGCATCAGTTACATATGAGTACTTCACTGGAAAGCCTTTCGGGAGTGTCTTACCACTGTCTTTTACTGAAGCAGTGACACCTCGCATTATTTTGCTGTCTATTTTCGTTTTTGAACGAGTGATTACAGCTACGAAAGCCATTTGCACAGCTGCCTTCGTGGCCTCATCAGCCAATGAATTCCCTGCAACCTGAACGCCATCCCGCTAAAGACTCGGTGTATGAATCACGTGAGTCTTTTGTAGTTCTTTTTGTAAAAGAACTACAAATTCCCAAAGCAATTTATGCTTATTTGTGCCCCCTTTAGCGTCTTTGAAGCCGTTCTGAACACAGTTCTGCAAATATTCATTGTAAGATTGGACGCAGTAATACGAATCGCACACTATCAGTGTGGGGAATTTGCGATCAGTATTTTCAAGCGCCATCTTGAAAGCCTGTAGTTCAGCTCGCTGAGCTGTACAGTCTCCGAGAGATTGAGTTTTTGTGACCATAGGTCTAAATTTACCTTCGCGCCAGCAACCTTTAACAATCGTGCCATGCAGCACTGTAAGCTTGTTTACCCCCAATTGCGGGTTGTGCCCGTCTGTATATATTATTATATTATACAGCCATAATGTTCAAGTGGCAGAATTTTTGTCGGCAGAGGACATTCTAATTCGTATTGTAGGAATTTTTGTGTTTTTAAATACGGGTAAAAAACATATTCAACATCTGTTGCAGAAAGAGAATTAACCCATTGTATCCATCTCGGATGTAAAGCTTTAGCATTTGGAATACTTGCTTTTGTCACTGCCTCTAAGGCAGGTACAGGTGTAACAATTTTAATGCGTTTACCCTGTGTGAGGGCTCTTTCATTTACTACAGCAGTCTGAACCGCTGTCAGTATATTTTCTGTTGAAATGAATTTCATTTCAGCTTGTGTGTACAAGTGTGACTTGTATGCTATTGGTACCGTCTCACCTTCGTTAAAGGTTAGGTATGTGAATCTGCATCTCCCTGGGATGATTCGGATCACTAGGTTGCGCACGTTGTCGCGTGTTTGTAACTGTGTTTTTGCTAACATGTCTGCACCGAACGCAATATTTCTGTTTGTTTTTGTGCCCAGTTAGTAGGTTTGAAATCAGGTTTGATTAGTTCATAGAGAGGTTTAACTCTTTCTGCGTAGTTTAGAACATAAGTTCTTCCAAAATTCAGGAAGCCTAGAATTGACTGTAAGTTTTTCAGCATTTTTGAAGGTTGGAGCAGCGCACATTTCTCTAAAAAGGTTGCTGCCAGGCTCTTGCCTTCACTTGATAATTCATATTCCAAAAATAGGACGTTGAGGTGGGCAATTCGTGATTTCTAAAAATTTAATTTATACCCTTCAGAAGCGAACCCCAGTATGATGGTGTTCACTCTTTTCAAGTGTACATCCAAATCATCATCTGTAAGATAGATGTCATCGACATATGACAATGCCTCATCATCATATGTTTGTAGTAACTCTGTTACTCTTGCTGAAAATTACCCTGGACTAATCTTGAATCCCTGGGGGAGGCGGCAAAATTGTCCCTGTGTCCCCATAATTGAGAAAGCGGTCAAATACCTGCTTTCCAGTGCACTGTTTTGACAAAAGAAACCATTTGAGATATCTAATGTAGTTTTATAATTTTTGTGCACAATGTTACTCTTCAGTGCTGCACATTCCCCCACATGCATCAATCTAGGATTTTGCATTTCTTAAATAGCGAAAATTAAGGAATCGCTATTTAGGAAATGCAAAATGCTATGCATCATTTTTTTCGGTATTTCTTTGTGATTCGGTAAAAATCGCATTTTTTACCGAATCCCAAAGAAATACCGAATTCTTAAGTTAATTTTCGCAATTTCCATTGATTCCTATGGGCCAAAAGGCCCATAGGAGTCAATGCAAATTGCGAGTGGCACTTAGAAAATTTCATGGGTGCAGGGGGGGGTCCAAAGGACCCCCCCATGCACCCCTGAAATGTATTTTTCGCATCATGTTGCACACACACATGTCCTAAGGACATGTGTGTCCGTAACATGAATGTTGAAAAAAAAACATTTAAAGCATTTTAAACACTTTTTCCAAATTTACCGAGTGGTTCAACCACTCGGTAAATTTGGAACCCTAAGTGCGAATTTTCACTTGTCAAAAGTGATGATGCATTGCTTTTAAGAAGTCGCACATCTGCGACTTCTTAAAAGCACCCGCAATTTTAGAACTCGCAACAATGTTGCAAATTCTAAAATTGCTTCATGCATCCCAAAAAGCACTTTTGCATTCGCAAACGGCCGATTTTAAGGAATCGCACCGTTTGCGAATGAAAAAGTGCTTGATGCATGTGGGGGTATGTGTGTTTAGATGTCTGTAATCCAAAACTAGACAATATGAATTTTCCGGTTTGGAGACAGGAAACAAAGGATTGTTCATTGATGAGGTGCATGTTTCAATCACCCCTTGGTATTCAAGTTGATTTAAGATCTCCCTGACATGCTTTTTACCATCCTGTTTTACAGGATATTGCATTTGCATTGTCGGTTGAGTTTTCAACTTGATTTTATGGTGAGGGGAATCCTCATCATATCCTACATGATTTTTGTATAGTGCTGGGGCCTGGGCTACAGCCAATTTCCCGGCATATGTGTTTTTTAATGAGTTGGAATGTGATTTGAGAAGGCTGGCATAATTATATCTTCGCCATGTGGGCACTCCCTGACAAATTCAGGTGGCCAGTCTTGTTCAGCTAGTAGTATGTCATAACCCTTAGAGAGCTTCGCCCAAAAGAGTGCTCTGATTTTTCTTGGTTTGTCCCCCTCCATTTGGAGTGTTACTTCATATAACGTATGTGGTACACAAACCCTGGTATCTGCAGTTTCCACTTGGATGCTTTCATTCAAGTCCACTGTCTCCAGATGATCCTTCAGGATCTTGCGAGCTATGGTTACCTCTGCTGCTCTGTCTAGCATTGTTTGGGCCCACTCCTCGTTGTGTCCTCAAGATCCTCGGCATGTCTGATCTTTAGACTTGCTACCTTCTTTTTGGTCAACTGAGTTTTCTTATTTTTTGGAATGTTTTGTTCGTCTTTGGACTTCATTCGTTCTTCTTTTTGTTCTGATCATCCTCTTCTTTCGGATTTCTGCGAGGAAGTCTGAAAGGTACTAGAGGAACGTGTATCATTATCTTGATATCTATCAGGTTATCTCAAATTATCCCTATTCCTGAGGTTATACCTCTTTTCAGAGGGCTCCTGTTGAGGAGACCTTCCTCTGGACTGAGAACGCTTCTCTGTAGGAAGTGTCTGTTTGCTATTTTCCCACTTCTATTTAGTAGTGGTGAGATTATTTTTAATAAAAAACTTTTTCAGGATTTTCAGTTAGTTGGGGCTTTACCAGTTTCCCACCCAAACTATCTCTACCTAGTTCTTCATATGATTTTTCAATAATTCTGGCAAGTTCAAATGGTTGCTCTGTTATATTTGTTTCTTTTAATTTTTGTCGGATTGCCACTGATGCTGCTTCACCTTTGATGTTGGCTAATAGTATAGCCGAGACCTGTTTGAAATCTTTCAGTAATTTCATAACCAGATTTAAGGCCGGTTTTGGACCGTATTCATTTTGAACCTGTCTCAGAATGTATGGTGTTAACGCCATAGACGGGACACTATGTGTTTTTGTCTATATTGAAGCAAAAACTGTACCCCATGTGTCACAGTCCTCTACGTGCGGTGCAATCCCCATTGGTAAACAGATTGTTAAAATCCTGTGTTTCTCATGAGGTGTACTATCAGGAAATACTGCCTCTATTTGAGTAATTTTTCGAGCTAACCAGAATGGAATTTGTTCCCGTTTTGGGGGTAATTTACCAATGACTGACTGTATAGTCTGTGGTGTAATTTTGTTTGTGTTTCCTTGATGAGTTGAGGGATGTGCTGTGGAATTCTTACAGCTGGTTGGTCTGTTAAAGTCCTCATGACATATTGAACCAACTGCCTGTGTATTTTAATCAGCTGTTTTAGCTGAGCTAACAGTTCAGGAGCTGTCATTCTTTCAATGTCAGGGTGTGGTGTATATCTGGCTAGTACCGGCCATGTGGCTCCTGGTCTACCTAGTGGACCGAGCCTTGTAATGTCATTTTGATGTTGTAGGGAGCCATTGAACCAGAGCTTATGCTCTTGGTAAGTTAGTGGAATTTCAACGTCCTCGAAAGGAACGTATTCTGCTGGTGGTTCCTCTAATTTATGGAAGTGGAACTCGGGTGTTAATGCATTTGCTGCAGGAAACAGAATCCATGAATAGAATACCTTGTCTGCCGATATTCATGTGCCTTTATAACAAATATTACTTTACCACCTCTTGGTGAAACCTCATTTTCTATGAGTTTTATAGTAATTATTTTCCTTATATTTACCGGGATTCGTATAGCATCAGGGTCATTTTGTTGGAAAGTTGTGTCATCTAAAACTGCTTGAGCTGCTGCTGCAACTCTTTCTAATTCTTCGTCACTTTCCGTCATTTTCGTTGACTGGAAGTGTTGCAGAACAAGTTTCAAGGAGACAAAGATTAGGTGCACAATATTTTGGAACACTGTATCCTTCAACGTTGAACAAACTAAAAACTAATACATAGGATTCTTTCGTCCTACTCAGTTTAAAGCGGATATTTTATCCTTTAACCCACACCAGACGTCTACTGGAGTATTTTACGGGAAAAAGGGGTCTGTGTGACAAGCACGACTGAGTTAGTCTAGTACCTTACCAAACTTTTGGCCCCATGTAGTGTAGTTCCTATATTCCCAATAGGCTCTGCTCATTGGAATAGTGTATCATGTAGTTTAAACGAAGGACTGAAGTTGACTAGGTCTCTACCGAATATACTAAACTTAATTGTGTGTGTGCCAGCTAGCTCAGAGGTCACTAGAAACTTTCTTGAATGAACAAGAAGGGGTTAGTTTCTGACAACTGCCTAAAACATGACAACTTTGTTTCCCAAAAATAAGAAATATATCTCTAGAGTCGCGGAAATAATAGATAGTTATTTCACTCATTCAAACTTGCATGCTTCGTTTCACCAGGGCGTTTTCAATAAAATATATTTATTGACCAGTCTTCTTTCTCAAGCATAAGAAATGAACTGCTCCAATCGTAATACTTGTTGTAAAGTACAATGCGTACAGTATGAAGAGTATTATAAAATAATACTGTAAAAGCATGATATGGTTTCTAAGCCATATAGTACATAAAATACATACACTGATAAATAATGACTAAAAGTACTCAACTGGTGCTTCTAAAATATGCCTACCTAGGTACCTAACCTAGGTCTAGTACAAGGGAAGAAGTAAGTAAGTTGTAGCCTAGTTTTAGTATTCTTTGCCAAGAATCCACTCCAAGATTTCTCTTAGGGTCTAATCAACTCCGTACCATGGTTTTTAGAATGTAGGAGGTTTAGTATCTCTCTCTCAGGACTCGATTTCCCAGCAACCCACAAGGGTAGCCTGAAAACACTGGAGCTGGATTTCTCGGCAGGAGAAAGTACAGTGTCTCTCAGTGCGTCAGCTGGAGGGTCGGCTTCCTTCGGCACTTGCTGCAGCAGGGTGTGTCGGGCAAGTAGATAGTCGAACTGCTTCATGTGTTTGTTTGGGCAAGTGTGTGCATATTTATACCTTGAAGGTGCTGAGTTTGACGTAAGATTGGACATAATAACGTCATTAGAGACTTAATTTTCTGAAAACTCCATGAGTTCTTGGATAAATTAATATTCATGCAGGGGGAAGTCCCTGACTACTGAAGGTGGGTTTTTCCAAGAAATCGTTGTAGATTTTTGGAACTAGTGAAAGTAGCCAAACAGTATTAGGACTACTTGAGCTATGTCTTAATATGGTTATGATTTCTATGCCTATATAAGGATACGATATTTTATACCTATATAAGGGCATGAATCTGGAAAATTACACTAGGGTCCTAAAACACTACACAACAGTAGAGAGGCTCTATGGACCAAGTTTCCTTGAAGGCACAGATTTCAAACTTTTTTATGAAATTGTTCAAGTCAGGAACAGCACCCCTGTTCCTTAATCCAGCAATATTCCAGGAAAGAGCTGTAATGGTGCGTGACGATGGATGTGTATCTAGAGTCTGGCCGGCCATAGGAATTATAAATCCTGACACCTGGTCTAACTCCCTTCAGGTGCTACAGGGAGTTAGAAATGTGCCTTTAGATCAAGGAATGGTATTCTCACTAGTATGTGCTATTTTTACAGGCTGTGAGCTGACAGCGAGGGGTGGAGGAAAACTTCAGTCTATCTCTGAGGAGGGACATGATGGATTGAGGGATGGCAAGGTGTTTAGAAGTTGGTTCACTGAACTCATCCAGAAGGCTATATTTAAGGTGAATATTAGTTGGAAGAGTTGTTGGGTCCGTACGTCGAAGTTCTCAACCAGGTCACGGTGGGTTAAAGTGAGAGCAATAGCATCTGTGACAGACCCCAAGGTGGAGTGTCTTTTAGCCCCAACTATGTCATACCTTTTTATAGAGCGGCATCTCTTAACTCGCCAAATCCAATGAATGGACTTGTTAATCAGAGAAGCCTCAACCCCAGTAAATGACATGGATGAAGGCTTAGGTACATTTGTTAGAAATATTGTCTGCTTCCGCTCGGGGGTGCTGCCAGTACTGTGAGGGATTGGATGCCTATTTGTCTGTGGGAGCAAGATGCTTGCTCAAGGTACATGCACCAGTTTTAGAATTGGAAATTGATGGGAGGCAGCCCAATTAAATGTTTCCCCGCTCAAGTACTTTAGATCTTGATGGACTCTCTTGATGCTCCTTGCTCCTGACTTTGGACCCTGAGGTTCCCCTGTTAATGGACGGGGGTTATCCAACCCACCCTTGTTGTTTGCCCAGCAGGTAAACTTAGGGGCAGATTTACAAGCCCCTTGCGCTTCTTTTACGCCACTGTTGCATCACTTTTGTGACGCAGGGGCGGCACAAAAGAGGCGCCATGGTGCGGGGCATTTACAACGTGACGCATCTTGGAAATCTACAAGATTTCACTCACTCACTTTTGGGCCCATGCTGCATCAAAACCCTGCGCCTTGCGTGCATTCAGCCGCTTTCACTAACTACACTGCGCTTTATATTATATTAGTCAGTGAAAGCGGCTGAATGCTGCAAGGCCCTTTGATTTTATCGTCGGCTACCACCATTCTTTGATAGATGGAAAGCGAGGTGCTTACTACCCTTGCTTCCACGTTGAAAAATGCAAATGCAGACATAAATTTAATTGTGTGATTCTGCAGCGCAGTGGTTATAATCCTAAGATGCGAGGAGCAGGGGCAACATGAGTCGTTAGCTGAGGCAGAAGTGGAGCATTTTCTAGAACGGGCAGCAATTCTTCAAAGGTTTCAGGTGAGACGTCGCTGCTGCCTTTCCTGCCCTACTTTATGCTCCCCTGTTTAATATGTGGCACGCTAAACTTAGCTGGGCAAATCGAGTTCTCCCTGGTGTCTACATTAAAGCAGTCATTCCTTTGGTCGAGGTTGTCTTCAAGCTGCACATTCACATTTGTTGGCCTCTCGAAATACTGTGTTATGAGGCATGCACTATGGGGTGAGAGGGAGAGGTGCTATACATTGAAAAGAAGGGCTTAGTTAGCGCTGAGAGGTAAAGCAGTTTTCAGTTAACTGTGTTGCCTGATTATCAGTGAAAATATTTTAGCTCAAAGTTCTGGCTTTTACTTACTAAATTCATGGCCCATTTTCAGCAAGATCAGAGGGGGTCGCAGTATGCATGAACTTGAGTATGCAGTTAGTACGATGATGTTCAAATAACCAGCGGTACAAAAGGGGGTGGTGATGGACGGAGCATCTGAATCAATCAAACATTCACACCCAGTCCAAAGATCTGGGTTTAATCCATCACTGTTCTTTAGCCCACTCTGCCACCCCAGTTCAGACATGGCTATATGCAAATCAGTCTGACCCTGTGCCTCATGGGAACAGTCCAGCCCGAACTAATAAGCCATGTCTTCCCTGGACCAGAAACAAGCTTTCGAGGACCGGTTTCTGGCATTCCAGCCGTCTTCAGCCCGGCTTGCTTGAATCCAGTGGCAAAGTGAGCAAGGGACTCACGTCTGAGCATACCCTTCCACACTTATGGTGGCCAAAAGCGGTCGAAAAAGGGGTGGTGATGGACGGAGCATCTGAATCAATCAAACACTCACACCCAGTCAAAAGATCTGGGTTTAATCCATCGCCGTTCTTTAGCCCACTCTGACACCCCAGTTCAGACATGGCTATATGCAAATCAGTCTGACCCTGTGCCTCATGGGAACAGTCCAGCCCGAACTGCCAAGCCATGTCTTCCCTGGACCGGAAACAAGCTTCCGAGGACCGGTTTCTGGCATTCCAGCCATCTTCAGCCCGGCTTGCTTGAATCCAGTGGCAAAGTGAGCAAGGGACTCACGTCTGAGCATACCCTGTCACACTTATGGTGGCCAAAAGCGGTACAAAAGGGGGTGGTGATAGCCAGAAACCGGTCCTTGGATGCTTGATTCCGGTTGAGGAAAGACATGGCTTGGTAGTTCGGGCTGGACTGTTCCCATGAGGCACAGGGTCAAGGCTGATTTGCATATAGCCATTGCCTGACCTAGGGTGTTGTGGAGTGCAAAAAAACGATGGATTTAGACCCAGATCTTTGTACTGGGGTGAATGTAAGACATTGTTCTGCATTCTGTTCATCAACTGTGTTTTTTGCAATTTTCACCCCGAGTGGGCTGGGTATGCTCAGACGTGAGTCCCAGGATCTCCACATCACTGGAGTCAAGCTATCCAGGCTGAAGAAGGCTGATAGCCAGAAACCGGTCCTTGGATGCTTGATTCCGGTTGAGGAAAGACATGGCTTGGCAGTTCCGGCTGGACTGTTCCCATGAGGCACAGGGTCAAGGCTGATTTGCATATAGCCATTGTCTGACCTATGGTGGTGTGGAGTGCAAAAAACGATGGATTTAGGCCCAGATCTTTGTACTGGGGTGAATGTAAGACATTGTGCTGCATTCTGTTCATCAACTGTGTTTTTTGCAATTTTCACCCCGAGTGGGCTGGGTATGCTCAGACGTGAGTCCCAGGCTCTCCACATCACTGGAGTCAAGCTATCCAGGCTGAAGAAGGCTGATAGCCAGAAACCGGTCCTTGGATGCTTGATTCCGGTTGAGGAAAGACATGGCTTGGCAGTTCCGGCTGGACTGTTCCCATGAGGCACAGGGTCAAGGCTGATTTGAATATAGCCATTGTCTGACCTATGGTGGTGTGGAGTGCAAAAAAAGATGGATTTAGGCCCAGATCTTTGTACTGGGGTGAAAAGAAGACATTGTTCTGCATTCTGTCCATCAACTGTGTTTTAACCAGGGCAGCTGACCGGAGTATGTGTGTATGTCTGGTCAGTGCATTTCAGTAAGGTGTAATCAGGGCCATGAACTTGAATCCCGCTGAGGGCAAGCAGCCATTTACTAGCCATGGGGAGACAGTGGGCTGCTGGGCAGGCTTCTCAAGCAAACCTTGCCCATTGTGGGTCATTGTACTCGTATGCACTTATGTAATTACAGTTCAGCAGCTCCAGTATGTATGTATGTGTGTTCTTATATAGCGCTCGACTTACCCTAGGGCATCTCGGCGCTTGCATTGGGAACCCGTCCTGGCTTTTCCCTGTGAGATAACCCATACTGGGCATCCCCAAGGTGAAAGCCAGGCGTCCTGCCACGGGGGGCCGTTGTGGAGATTAAGCAAGCTTAATGCCTAGAGCTGCATAGTGTGAACCCGTGCTTAGAGTGGGCACCGAAGCGAGAATTATCGAGTCCAAGGACAATTGGGCTCAAGACCCTGCCGGGAATTGAACCCTGGTCCTGGGTCTGACCTCTGCTTCAGGGTATGCCTCCTCTAACCAGTGAGCCACACTTCTCCAGTCAATCACTCATGGCTGTACCGTTGAGGTGCTGACCTGGACACTCAGCTGAAGGGTAAGGTGAGCCCAAGCATCAATTAACTTCTCAATTGGGGAGGAGGTGCTGTTAGGGTCCGAGCTGCCAACTTTCAAAATGGGGAATGGGCTTCGCGTCTCCATGTTGCCTCAACATACTGTAATTCTGGGAAAATGCCTCAAAAATTAATGTGTCCTTGTGTAATGTGTTTGGTGTACATATAAAGTGCTTCAAGACTTTTTGGGCATGTTCGCTGTATATATAAAACTGCAAAAGTATCAAGCAATAATGATCTATGTTTGAAAATGAAATGCTTTCCCAAAATAAGAACAAAATCAGTGGGAAACGCTGCCTATTTTTGACACTACAATTTTAACATCTGCTGGCAAGGCGCTTTATATCCCCTACTCTTCTTTATTTTAAAAAAAAATGCTTCCCCACAATAAAAAAAGTTCCCATTTCATACATAGGGTATACCTCTCCAGTACCATGTGGTGATACCAAATGGTGTGATATTCAATACTGTTTTGTTTCCTGGGCAGTTGTCTGTCTATTATGAAATTCTAACTAAAAACAAGGCCCAGAATACACCATTCCTCACTGTAACTAATAGTCTGCACATGCCCAGACATGAAAGGAGATCCTATGTATTAATTTGTAACATAACTTTTCTCTCTTTGTTTATTTGATAATAAAGAAGAGGGGGGTGTGGGCACTGTGTTGCAGTATTTTTATAGTGCTTGCCAACGTAACCAATGTGTGGCACTGAAGCATTGACTTACAATGCTCAGCAAGCTATGGCATGTGTAGGGCAGGTGGTTGGAAATGTTTTCTTTGTTGGTTTGTGCTCCTATGTGGGAAGCATTTCCTTGTTTTGCCTGGTGAACTTACGAAATTAAGATTAAAGTAAATGAAGCTGGGCGTGGGGTACTCTTGGAAAAATGCACAAGTTGCTTGGCCTTTAGTAGCTCACAACAATTTTCACTGTTCAGAAGTAGCTCTCACTACTGAAAAGGTTCTAGACCCCTGATTTAGATGATAGCGAGCGGTTTGGGGCCCGCTTTGCATGTCGGCGATATTTATCGCTAATAACATGCAAAGTGGGTGTACCCAACCAGTTAGCGACTGAAAGCAGTTGCTAACGTTGCTATCGCCTATTAGCAAGGCAGGCGTAGCGATAAAAAAATTCACGCTAAGCGCGAATATTGCTGAAAACTAACGCCTGCTCAGACCAGTTCTTAACCTGTATATCCAATGGGAGGTGGATATTCAGGTTAAGACCCTATTAGCGATAATGCCTGAATTTTGCTGGATTCCCAGCGATATTCACGCATTTCGCAGCTATCGACGGTTATTTTATCGCATTGGAGATAAACGTTGCTAATAGCACGTTATCTCTGCGATAAAATCCGGCGATGCTTGGTGATAAAAAAAAATTCGCTACGCTTCTTTAGCGATAAATATCGCTAGTTATTGATAAAATGCCCCTAATTTCTTCTAGCAGGTTTGAAATTTGGTCTGATAATGACCTTTGAGGGGTTGTCTCACCATGTATAGAATGTGTATGTGTAGATGTGGCTTCACTAGTGTGGGCGGCTTCGTTACTGGACCGAGTGACAGAGCTGGTGGTAAAGGAGCCTTCCCATGGAGTCGTATATTTGCCTTTGATCCTCTTTCTTGCGTATTGCTCCGGCGAGATTATAGTAAGAGGTCCGAAAAGTCTACCAAGGCGGCGGATTAGACTCAGTTCATGTGATCTACGCGTGCACAACGCCAGCCAAGTCATACACCATCATTTGTCTGTGCCTCGCATCAGACTTCGAAGGCTGCCGCTCCGCCCCAATCAGACTTCAAAGGCTGTCGCCCCCCCGCCCCCGCATGAGACTTCAAAGGAATGTGCTCCCGCTCCCCCGCCCCTCAGCCACAACAATGCCGAGAGCTTGTTTTGCTTGCTACTCCTTGCCCTCTGGTCTCCGCCTGCTCTCCCGTGTGCTTGCATCTTCTTCCTTGGCCCTGGGTGTTTTCCGTGTTCTCCCATTCAGTGCCTTCTCGACCCCGTACTCGATTGCTGTCCAAGCCCCAGCCCTCCCTGCCTCTATCATTATACACTCTCCCGGTGTTTTCCTATTTCCCCTTGCTTTTTCCCGGCTCTATAATTCTGTGCTTTGATAAACTGAACGCGCATTGTAACACTCAACCCTGCGTGTTCTTAGCTTCAGTCTCTGTGCTGCTGCACCACATCTCTCAGGGACACCACCACATCACTCAGGAACACCACCACATCACTCAGGGACACCACCACATCACTCAGGGACACCACCACATCACTCGGGAACACCACCACATCACTCAGGAACACCACCACATCACTCAGGAACACCACCACATCACTCAGGGACACCCCAACATCACTTGGGGACACCACCACATCTCTCAGGAACACCACCACATCACTCTTGGACACCACCACATCACTTGGGGACACCACCACATCACTCGGGCACCTCCACATCACTCAGGGACACCACCACATCTCTCAGGGACACCACCACATCACTCAGGGATACCACCACATCACTCCGGGAACACCACCATATCACTCGGGGGCACCACCACATCACTCAGGGACACCACCAAATCACTCAGGGACACTACCCAGTGGTAGAAATGGCAGGATCGGCAGGGCATGGCGTGCCCCTACTTCTATAATTTAATGGATTCCATTCCCCTACTTTTTTTATTGAAACTCGCATCCAAGGACGGCAGAAAAAGACAATAGATAAGGCTAGGTGTTACTGGCCATTCGGGCAGAGAAGGAAAAGGCTTGTCTCTTGCTTCTTACTCAGAGAAGACAAGTGTGGTGTGCATTTCTCCTGCTCTGCCGTGGTCAGCTACCCTCTCCCTCCCTCTTTCTTACTCTTCCTCCCTCTGTTTTTATCTTGTTCCTCCTCACTTACTGAAAACAGTGACTTCAAGAAACGGTTATTGCACCCTCTTTCCTCTCGTTTATTTGTTTCCCTGTGAAATGGTTACAAAAAAGTAAAACAATTTTACTGGACATGTCGTCTTTTTCTGACATGTTTCTATTCGAAAGTGCAGTCTGGGGATGGAGAGAAATAAAAAGTTCAAAATGTGAAAAATAACAATATAGAGCAAGATAGAGAGGTCGCAAAGTGGCCAGATTGATGTTATTCACACCCAAACACTAGTGCCACTTTACAGAGTTTGCCAGTGAAGCGCTACTTTTGTTATCTTGTCTTTCTTTGAACATTGTTTTCCCTGGGTGGGGAAGTGCACCATTGCTGGAGGTACTGTGCAATATATTCTTGATGGGTGGATTAGAAAATAGATTGTGTTCAAGGATGTGGTCTTGTTAAACTATACCGCTTACGTTTTGTAAGGATATAAGCAATGGACATTGAAACGGGTTCCTTCCAGGCCCTGTAGATATGTCCTTAACCTTTTAAGGCAAAAACAAATTAATTTCTGAATAATGAATGTGAAACCAATGAGGTAGTTTTGTTTCTGCTTACATTTCACATGCTTTACTTAAACTTGAATTTCCTATGAGTGTTTGCTTTTTCCAGGATGCTCTTGCTTTTATATTTCTGGCAGCATTTTACTTGTGTGCGCAATTTGAATTATGTCCAAGTGTTTATAGCGGGGCACATTTGGGTTGTAGTTGAAGGCAGTGGGACAGTTTAGTGTTCAGTGGGGGAGAGAATGTGGCACTATGGCCAGAGCTGCTGAATTTGTAACTGGGGAGCCCGGTTCAACCTTCATGATCAGTCCCCCAGACCACTCTCATAAGGGAGCACATTCCCATGCTATACCTTAGAAGGCCCCACAAGACCTTAGAAGCCCTGGTGTCCTTGGAACCAGCAGGTGGACCCTAGCGGTGGCCAGGGTGGGTTAACCTTAAAGGTTTGACATCCTCAATTCCTGCTGAAGTTCAGCTCTAGTGTTGCCGACAGGCCAATGATGCATCACACCCTAGAGCAACAGTGACTCTGTCACTGAGTTCACAGCACCCTTGAGTAGGGTGGCTCTAGAGCTGTGCGATTAGTGCGATCCAGGTGCTGACTTCAGGTGGGTGCGTAATTTTTACAAGTATATTATGTTTCTAAAAGCACTTCCTGCCTCCTTCCTGGCCTCCAGCAATTTTCAGCAAACATAAAAATGTCATGATAACTGGTGATTAATGTTCTTTCTAGAGGGAGATGGTGTTTTGTCTAGTGGACGTTTTGATTTGTGGAAAGGTAGTGCAGAGACTTTAATGTGCCTGCTGCAAAGAACATGTACCATACAGATCACAAAGTGAAGATAAAGTAAATTGGTCAGTGGCCTATTGCTTTTGTCAGTGAGATCCTTTTATTACTTGTAGCTTATAAGTCAAAATCTTTACCTCATTGCCGCGGGGCTAATTCCCCCATGGCGCGGGGGGAAGACGGCCGCGCGCGGCGCCAGAGTGCTGATGACGAGCTCGGCTCGTCATGCAGCACGGTGGCGCTGTGCTGATGACGAGCTGAGCTCGTCATGGCCACGCCCGCTCAATGGAATGCCCAGCACAGCGGGGTATTATCCCCGCATGGGCTTTCCGCGAAGGCCATGACGCGCTCAGCTCGTCATCAGAACAGCGCCACCGTGCTGCATGACAAGCTGAGCTCGTCATCAGCACGGAAAAGGTTAACATAGAACAGTGAGCTATTAACTGTCATCTAAGAGCTGCATGCAAACTGCAAGGTATAAATTAGAGCATTATGGTTTTTCTCCAGTCTTTGATTATCCAATATTCCAAAAAGGGTTCATTTGGATAGCAATCAATTCTGGTTATTAAAGAGAACCCCCAACCATGGTATTACATTCTAAATTCAGAGTTTGCGTTTCTACAGACCAATCACTATTGAACTATACTTACTACTACTATGGTTGTCATATGACTCTTACACCTTGTAGTCCTTTGTCTTATGTAACATTTCCTATACAGTGATTTACACACGTACGATTGATTGTCTCTGTGTAATGTGTGTGATGTAAAGTGCTCTGACACCCTACACTGGTATCAGTGGCGCTGTAAATCAAATTAAATGCATCTGAGCCAGAGTGTGGTTATGGAGACTTGAGGGGCACTGTTAAAGGGTGGTAGTGAGGGAATCTGTGGTGGAGGGAGTCGCTGGGAGGGGCACAGGGATCCACCAGCAATAAAGCTGTCCTTGCCCTTGAGGCCAGTCCTCCTCACCCATTGGTTACTCCATTGGGCTTGTTTCAGCAGTAGTAGCTGCAACTTACCAGGGGTCTGCAATGCAGGATTTGCATGCACGACAAGCTAAGTTTACAAATGTTATGGTCTTGCTGCTTCATGCACAAGCACTTTTAACATATGCGGCCTGCTTTGGGTGCCACTGGAATTATGCAGCAACAGAGGACAAATTATGCTGCAGTGTTGACTAAATTATGCAGTAAAAAAAGGCTGCAGCGTAATTCAGTATATTTTCTGATACTGATTATTTTGACATTTTTACACATGCTAACAGTCTCTGTAAAGATTTGGCCTTATTAGTACCAGTGTAACATATAAATGCATCAGTGAGAAAGGTGATCAGTCAACCTTTGCAAAGAGTCGTCCACTTCGCAGAAACACATTTTTTATTAACTTTTGTTCTGATTGAGCAACAATTTATTAGTTCAAATTGTCAAATTATGCTGCAGATGATGCATTATGTGGCTAACATTGCAGAGCCATAATTATGTAGAAAACATTTGCAAATTAGGATATTTTGCCATTCATGTTTGAACTGCTCTCGTGGAAAGAGGGAGAGGTGCTGATGTCAGAAACTCCATGGCTCGGAGACAAATGGCTTGCGATTCCACTTTTAAGCGTATTTGGGACATTCTGTGATTGGAAATGAATCCCACTCTGTGAATGTATTTTAATGTCAATAACTTATAACCTTAAATAAACGTGTATCTATGGGTTGAATTAAATAATGTAATAATCAGTAACTGGGTAGTGAAATGCCAAACAAATACTAAAAATAAGAATAATTTGCTCTTTCTGGCCACTCCGCCCACTGACCCAGAACTCGGGTTATTCCCGCCCTCCGATTCTCCGTCCACAGTTCCCCTACTTTTTTCCCCCCACTTCGACCACTGACACTTCCACATCACTCGGGGACTCCACCACATCACTCTGGGACACCACCACATCACTCAGCCCAACCACATCATCACTCAGCACCACAACAGTACTGTCCTTGCTCTCTACCAATAAGCATTGCCATAGCCAATTGGACTCGCATTAGGAAAGTGTAAGCTATTGGCTTTGTGAATAACGATGCTATAAATTTATATGTTTTCAAAGCCAACACATATTTTAAAAATGTGTCATTTACAATACCAATACATACATGCCAACAGACCCGATTCAGGCGGGAGACTACCGATTTTTAAAGCCAGAACTGGCTTTATTTGAGCTGTCTCCCGCCTGATATTGCATTTTCTACAACTTAAGTCAATGGGGAATTTTCATTCTCCCGATTTTTTCTTTTAAATCTCCCACTTCCTGGTCCTAAAATGTTGGCATGTATGCCAATAGCTTACACTTTCCTAATACGAGACCTATTGCATTGCAAATGCTTGTTGTTTCTCGTTTTCAGTTTAGTATGCGTTTCCATGAGTCTGCGTTGTCCATGAGTGGGCAAAACTGTTACGGTACTGTTCACAGCCGCTCTGTCCCATAACATGGCCGCCGTCGTCCGTAGGTTTTCTGCCTCTCTATCCCCTTCTATCATGGCGCCTGCTCTCTGCTGGCGCAACACAACACGTAGCTTGTTTCTGTTACGAATGAGTGGGCCACGGGTGTTGTGGGATGGCTGATGACAACCAAGCAGCTACGAAATATAAGACTGCAGCGGAATCTAAGACTGTAATTTCCAATATATAAAGATTTGTGATTTGTCCTCTATAATCCAGGTAAACCAGTACAAAACAAGGACTACACGTCCCAGGATGCATGGGAGACTGAACCGTTTCCCGGGTGGATTCCACAAAAGGACAACCATACCCAGTTATTTCGACACAGAATAGATTGACCCAACATGTGTTCGAAAATGATTAAATCCCGGAGTTGTGACTGTGAGTGCGATCCTCCGTAAACATCACATTTCAAATCTGGTGCCAAAGATGGAACAGACCAGGGCAGGCTCACCCCGTTGCACCAAGCCCCCAATCGTTCTTTTTTTCCCAGCATGCAATGTACATTTGCATATCGGGCAGTGTTGTTTACCGTGAATTATGTTGAGAATTCAGCTGAAGACCACAAATTACGTTAAGCATTCTCATGATTTTCCCTAAACGCATACGGTGTGTATTTAAATGACATTTTGTACTCGCGCTAATAGACATAGAACTAGCCGTCAGCCGGAGTGTTTTACCAAGGCCGTTATGGTAAAAAGGGTTTCTGCCGTGAGTGGCACACAGGGAGCTTCGGGGCAACCTGGAGCTCTTTGTGCGGAATCGATATCAAGAGATTTCGGAAACATAATTTATGATACCGGGGCTGCTGGTGACCGACTGTCCGTGCGCCCCAATGAAACTGTTAATGTAAGATCTCAATAGCTACTTGGCAGTGTTGTGAGTCACTGGGCCATAACCAGATCCGTGTCATTACCTATCAGGTGACTAAAAGTTTATCTCTGATCCAATAAAGCCTTAATAGGGTTCTGGCCCGGGGCCGTTCAAACAATCGTCTAACGCCATAATTATTTATCCGTTTCCATTACACACTTCAAACAGTAATTACAAGTAAAATAAGTACAACTATAATCCATACTAATATAATAAAGAGAGAGCCCAAACCTTTGAGGTGGGTAATCTCAGGAACCACACCACCCATCACAACACCCAATACAGCGTTGGAAAGGGCAGTTGCAGCAGAAGGACATAGGCTAGGCAGACGCCCATCATATAGATTTAAAAAGAAAAAGAACCGTGCCAGCAAAGTAGTCCCTTGTGGGCGTGTCTGCGTTGTACTCTGGGCTTGTGCTGGGGGGTGGGGGGGGGGGGGGGGGGGGGGCGTGACAAATTTGCATATGGCCATGTCTGAACTGGGGTAGTGTGGAGTGCAAAAAAACGATGGATTTAGGCACAGATCTCCGTACTGGGGTGAATGTATGACATTGTTCTGCATTTTGTCCATCAACTGTTGTTTTTAGGTCTCGCCTGTCGATGCGCATGCGCATCAAGCAAGGCGAGAGTATTGGGACTTATCCGCTCTTTATCCACACTGCAAGGAATCGTGGTGATTCCTTGCAGTGACCGTGACTTTTAAGCTCAATGCGCATGCGCATTGAGCTTAAAAGCGCGTGCACGTCCGTCTTTGTTTACCCGCTCCGCCCCCTCCCCTTCCCGCCGTGTCGCATTTCTCCTCCCCCCTCCCCTCTCTTCCCTCCGGCTTGTTTTTTGTTTATTTGACCCGCTCCGCCCCCTCCCCTTCCCGCCGTGTCGCATTTCTCCTCCCCCCTCCCCTCTCTTCCCTCCGGCTTCTTTTTTGTTTATTTTACCCGCCGTGTCGCCGTGTCTCCGATCCTTTCGCTCTCCTCCCCCCTCCCCTCTCTTCCCTCCGGCTTCTTTTTTGTTTATTTTACCCGCGCGTGTCTCCGATCCTTTCGCTCTCCTCCCCCCTCCCCTAAAAACAAGAGATCTCTGAAGGTCCACCCACAAAATCAGTGCCCCTAGTTTAACCTCACATACATTCTCTCTCATTCGCCCCCTCCCTCCTCTTGCACGCGGGGTCTCTACTTCTGCTCGGCTTGATTGTAAATCTTTTTCTGTGGACTGCGCGCCGCCCGCAGGTACTCAATGATGTCTCGCTTCACCACGGACACGTTGGTTCGGGGGTGCCAGCGTCTGACGGGCTTCCCATCCGGGTCAACCAGAAACTTCTCGAAGTTCCACTTGATGTCATTCACCTTGAGGTTATCCCAGAAGAGACGATTGGTGGGATTCCCGAAGCTGTAGCCAACAGGCGGGCAGGCGTTCTGCAAGGAAGACAACGTAGGAATGTTTATGAATATATTCATTGTGGGCCGACCAGAAATAGTGTTTCCTTCTGGTTAAACCATTACAGTGTTGCATTTACTGATGGCTTTGCTGGGTCAAAGTGTGACCAGGAACGCTGCTGCTCCATGTTGTACACTGCATATTTTAGTAAGTGCAACCTTGTTTTTAAACCTAGCAAAAGGAAGCAGTGTTTTGTGAGGAGATTCTTGTATTTGTGGGCATGGATGCTAGCTTCCTTTCAATGCCTTTCTGCGCCTCCTTGGAGGAAAAGATTCAGCTACCTGCATATTACATTTGTTCTGCTGCTGAGGCTAATTGCTGTCTCATAATCTCTCTGCATTGATGTGTTTTAGCAGGAAATGTATATATGCCGGACCAAAATGTACATTATGTAAGCATGCTGCTCCACCTGGCCATTTTCTAGCATCAGCCGGGGTTCATTTAAATGACAATAGACTTTTGATAGTTTTGCTTGGCTACCTGCTATTTTGTATTACACGCTCGTTGGGCTTGGACCTCCTTATGTGTTGTGTTCGATTTTTAACATCATTATTCTCCTTTTAAAATACACCTTTCCTTGCATTGGTTCTGTTTTAAACCTAATGGCTGTTAATTATATATTTTTTTCTACTTATTTGATTTTAAAATTAAATCGCACTTTCCTTTGGCTTTGACGTTTTTAAACATGAGCATTTGCACTATTTTTATGATAGAACACGTAGCCATGAACCGGCCCACTATGGCATTGTTGAACACCCGATTGCGCTTGTACAAGAGAACATGGCATGCCGGTATCTCACTCACGTTTTCACAGGTCACACGTAATTTTAATATGAGACATCCCATACCGTAGCCACCCTCACTCACCCTCACCCTCACTCACCCTCAACCCCTCACCCTCAACCCCTCACCCTCAACCCCTCACTCTCACTCATCCTCACTCACCCTCAACCCCTCACCCTCACTCACCTTCAACCCCTCACCCCCTCACCCTCACCCTCACCCCCTCACCCTCCACCCTCACTCACCCTCAACCCCTCACCCACCCTCAACCTCAACCTCAACCCCTCACCCTCACCCTCACTCACCCTCACCCTCACTCACCCTCACTCACCCTCACCCTCACTCACCCTCACTCACCCTCACCGTCACTCACCCTCACCCTCACTCACCCTCACCATCACTCACCCTCACTCACCCTCACCCTCACTCACCCTCACCCTCACTCACCCTCACCCTCACTCACCCTCACCCTCAACCCCTCACCCTCACTCACCCTCACCCTCACTCACCCTCACCATCACTCACCCTCACTCACCCTCACCCTCACTCACCCTCACCCTCACTCACCCTCACCCTCACTCACCTTCACCCTCACCCACCCTCAACCCCTCACCCTCACTCACTCACCCTCACTCACCCTCACTCACTCACCCTCAACCCCTCACCCTCACTCACCCTCAACCCCTCACCCTCACTCACCCTCACTCACCCTCACTCACTCACCCTCAACCCCTCACCCTCACTCACCCTCACTCACCCTCAACCCCTCACCCTCACTCACCCTCACTCACCCTCACTCACTCACTCACCCTCAACCCCTCACCCTCACTCACCCTCAACCCCTCACCCTCACTCGCCCTCAATCCCTCACCCTCACTCACCCTCAACCCCTCACCCTCACTCACCCTCAATCCCTCACCCTCACTCACCCTCAACCCCTCACCCTCACTCACCCTCAACCCCTCAGCATCACCCTCACTCACCCTCACTCACCCTCAACCCCTCACCTACCCTCACCCTCAACCCCTCACCCTCACTCACCCTCAACACCTCACTCGCCCTCACCCTCACTCACCCTCAACCCCTCACCCTCACTCACCCTCACCCACCCTTACTCACCCTCACTCACCCTCAACCCCTCACCCTCACTCACCCTCACTCACCCTCAACCCCTCACCCTCACCCACCCTCAACCCCTCACCCTAACTCACACTCACCCTCACTCACCCTCACCCTCACTCACCCTCACTCACCCTCACTCTCACTCACCCTCACTCTCACTCACCCTCACTCACCCTCACTCTCCCTCAACCCCTCACTCACCCTCACTCACTCACCCTCACTCACCCTCACCCACCTTCACCCTCACTCACCCTCACTCTCACTCACCCTCACTCTCCCTCAACCCCTCACTCACCCTCACTCACTCACCCTCACTCACCCTCACTCTCCCTCAACCCCTCACTCACCCTCACTCACTCACCCTCACTCACCCTCACCCTCACTCACCCTCACTCACCCTCACCCTCACTCACCCTCACCCTCACTCACCCTCACCCTCAACCCCTCACCCTCACTCACCCTCACTCACCCTCACCCTCACTCACCCTCACCATCACT
Organism: Lissotriton vulgaris; assembly: GCF_964263255.1. NCBI lineage: Eukaryota > Metazoa > Chordata > Amphibia > Caudata > Salamandridae > Lissotriton > Lissotriton vulgaris. Next base: position 15,353 of record NW_028251736.1, on the reverse strand, counting down.
CACCCTCACTCACCCTCACCCTCACTCACCCTCACCCTCACTCACCCTCACCCTCACTCACCTTCACCCTCACTCACCCTCAACCCCTCACCCTCACTCACTCACCCTCACTCACCCTCACTCACTCACCCTCAACCCCTCACCCTCACTCACCCTCACTCACCCTCAACCCCTCACCCTCACTCACCCTCACTCACCCTCACTCACTCACCCTCAACCCCTCACCCTCACTCACCCTCACTCACCCTCAACCCCTCACCCTCACTCACCCTCACTCACCCTCACTCACTCACTCACCCTCAACCCCTCACCCTCACTCACCCTCAACCCCTCACCCTCACTCACCCTCAATCCCTCACCCTCACTCACCCTCAACCCCTCACCCTCACTCACCCTCAATCCCTCACCCTCACTCACCCTCAACCCCTCACCCTCACTCACCCTCAACCCCTCAGCATCACCCTCACTCACCCTCACTCACCCTCAACCCCTCACCTACCCTCACCCTCAACCCCTCACCCTCACCCTCACTCACCCTCAACACCTCACTCGCCCTCACCCTCACTCACCCTCAACCCCTCACCCTCACTCACCCTCACCCACCCTTACTCACCCTCACTCACCCTCAACCCCTCACCCTCACTCACCCTCACTCACCCTCAACCCCTCACCCTCACCCACCCTCAACCCCTCACCCTAACTCACACTCACCCTCACTCACCCTCACCCTCACTCACCCTCACTCTCACTCACCCTCACTCACCCTCACTCTCCCTCAACCCCTCACTCACCCTCACTCACTCACCCTCACTCACCCTCACCCACCTTCACCCTCACTCACCCTCACTCTCACTCACCCTCACTCTCACTCACCCTCACTCACCCTCACCCTCACTCACCCTCAACCCCTCACCCTCACACAGTGCAATAGGTCTCGGAGCATTTGAGTTAGAGCTTTTAGATTTGTTTATGGCTTTTTTTATTTGTAATTCTTTAGCATTGGCTACAGGAAACAAAAATGCTAAAGATTTACAAAAAAAACCCATAAACAATTCTAAAAGCACTAACTCTAATGCTGCGAGACCTATTGCATTTCCAATGCTTGTTGCATTTGTCACCCCGAGTGTGATGGGTATGCTCCCCTCACCATTGGAGTGAAACTATCATGGTTGAACACGGCTGATAGCCAGAAACAGGTTTTAGGATGCTTGAGCCTGGCTCAAGAAAGACCTGGTCTGGCAATTCAGCCTGGAATGTTCCCATGAGGCTCAGGGTCAATGCTGATGTGGTGTGGTGTGCAGACCAAATGATGGAATTAGGCCCAGATCTCTGTATAGGGGTGAATGTATGACACTTTTCTGCATTTTGTCCATCAATTGCTGTTTTTACATTCTGCCCTTCATGCCATGACTTATATCGTGTGCTGGGCAGCTCCGGGTGACCACCCTGCTCCCTTTAAATACTCCTGCACCCCATAATCAAAATCCACCCTTACTCCTTTTTTTTTTTTTTTTGGTCCTCATTTGCCTTTTCTTCAATAAGGTCCATACCAACCACCTTACACGACTTATAGACGTGATTTGACATATTGGTAGTAGAGATGTCCCATAAGAAGAGATACAGTTGCTTTTTGCTCCATCAAGGTATATTTCAACCTGTAGGACCTTTATCGATACTTGGCTGACCCTGGTCCCGGAGTAAGTAAGGCATAATCATTGGACCCGGGAAAAAAAAAAAAACGAGTTCATCTCCAGTTGATTAAGAGGTCCCAAAAGGCCAATTTCCTCTTACTAGCTGTTCTTTTAAGGTCCATTTTAGATATTTCATATAAAGAGGAGAGCCACCGAGAATGTAATGGCGGTGTTTTCTCTACCCAGTTTATGCAAATTTGTCTTCTCGCCAGTAAAATTGCGTAGAAAAGAAAGGATTTCGCCTTGCCTTTTATGTTATCTTCCAGCCCAAAGATGACAAGGGAAAGAGTTATTTCTAGAGATGTATTTAGGATAGAGTTTAAAGTTTCCTTCACATCTATCCAAAATGATTGGATGTCAGGGCATTCAAAAAACATATGTATGTCACAGGCATCTGCTAAATTACATTTATTGCATTTTTTGTTTGGTAGAAATTTAGATAGTTTCAACGGGGTTATGTATGCTCGATGTACGGAGAAAAGGTGGTTTCGTCTCAGCCATGAAGGCTTTACAGTTTTGTATAATAGGGTGGAAGAGTTTTGCCATCTCTCCTTGCATGAGATGCCAATTGCCGTTCTCCATAATTCGCCTGGGAGTGGAATTCCCCATCAATTTCCTCCAAGAGCTGCCAATACCAAGTAGTTACCTCCTTCCCCCCGTAGCTCTTCCCACCAAATTTTGTTCTATTTTGCTTATTTTCCCTAGGTTGGTGTCAGTGCAGATCTGAGATCTCACCCAGCTGTTTAGTTGAATGTATTTAAATCTTGACAGCCCTGCGCCAACCAGTTCCTGTAACTCATCCCATGCTATAAGGTTACCATCTTTAAGTAGTTGACCCCATCTTATAATGCCTGCTTGTTCTATTATAGTGGAAAGGGTGACCCTGGTGAGTCCCAGATTGGAGAATAGTATGATAGACCCAGTTTCTTTCTAATGTTATACCAATTTTTAGCCCATAATTGTGCAATTTTTAGTTTAATATTTTTAAAGAATTTCTGACACCCGAACTTAAACATAAAGCTATCTGATGTTAGATTAGCCCCCATTACATTGCCTTATACATGGAATTGGTTGCAAGATTAGACGGCATCTTAAGAAGCATTCTTGAATGTGACAGCTGGAAGGCCCATGAGTAATACAATAAATCAGGCAGTGCAAGGCCCCCTTTCTCTCTTCTTCTTCTTAACTTTTTCCACGCAATTCTTGTGGTTTTGTATTTCCATATGAATGAGTTCATTTATTTTTGAGATTTTTCAATCATTTTTGGATCAAAGGCAATAGGAATGGTATTGAAGACAAAGGTGAATTTTGGAAGGATACACATTTTAACCAAATTCACCCTGCCTATAGTTGAAAGCGGTAGATGTGACCAAGATTTTAAAAGCTTTTTACTCTCAGTGTGTACCCTTTCCAAATTAATTTGCCCAATGCTAGTCACTTCTTGGGTTATTCTAATTCCTAAGTAGCGCATCGATGAGGAAATTTTTACCCCCAGCTGAATGTTAGGTAGATTCCAGGCCATTATTTCACTTTTACTTGAGTTAATTTCATACCCCGATATGTGGCCAAATTCCTCCGCCCGTTGAATGATTACAGGGTATGCTCTTACTGGGTCAGATGTGAAAATCAAAATGTCATCTGCATACATTGCTACCCGCCTTTCCCACTCTCCAAAGCTAAAAGAGGGAATATTAGCCTCGTCCCTTAAAAGTTGAGCGAACGGTTCGATGTATAAATTAAATAGGAGAGGGGGAAGCGGGCAGCCCTGTCTTGTGCCTCTAGTTATGTTAAACGCTTCAGTTAAAGATCCATTGACCATTAACCTTACAGAAGGAGCACTATATAGCTGGTTGATAGTCCTACAGAAGTTCTCCCCACAGTTGAATTTTTTCAAGACATCGTTAAGAAATAACCAGTTGACTCTGTCAAACGCTTTAGTTGCGTCCAGAGTCAAGATGGCCAAAGGTACAGAAAAGGCCGTAGCAATGTCTATAGCCCCCACAGCTTCGTATGTTAACTCTGCTAGTTGTCTACCCTTGATGAAACCTTTTTGGTCGGGGTGAACGATTTTTCCAATGATGATAGCCAGTCTTGTAGACATAATTGTTGTAAAAAGTTTATAATCATTGTTGAGCAATGATATTGGTCTGTATGATCCACAGTCCAGTGATGATTTGCCAGGTTTCGGAATGAGCACGATTGTAGCTTCTCCCCAAGTTTTTGGGGGCTGGTTCCCATGTACTAAAATGCCATTAAAGAGTATCGTAAGCCCGGGGGTAACTATTTCCTCAAGAGATCTATATATTTCTCCAGGCAGACCGTCCGGACCCGCTGCCTTTCCTTTTTTGGAGTGGCGAATTGCTTTCTTAACCCCGTCTTCAGTGATCTCGGCCTCCAAGAGATTTCTCTGACTTATTGATAAAGTTGGTAGGGTTATGGCCTCTAGCCATCTATCCCTTGCTTGCTGGTCGTTGGGGATGTTCTCTTTATATATCTCCTCAAAAAAATCAAAGAAAGCTCTCCCTATCTCTGAGTTAGTGGATCTTGTTTTTAACTCTCCAGGTATCTTGATTTCTCTGATATAGTTGAGGGTTTTTTCTGCTCTTATTTTCCACGCAAGTACCTTCCCTGCAGCTTCTCCAAATTCAAATTGGGAGGATTTGCTCACTTCCCATCTTTTGTTTATTCTCTCCTGTAAGGTGTTCTCCAATTGGGATTTTAATTCAGCCATTTTCTCCTGATCGCTCGATATTCCAAAAGACGAATCGATCTTAGATTCAACAGTCTCATTTCTTGATCTAGATTTTTAATTTGTTGAGAATATAGTTTCCACCTATAAGAGGCTCTACTTGTAATCTGCCCCCTTAGGAAGGATTTGAAGGCTTCCCAGACGATTGTTGGACTTCCGGAGTCTCTGTTTATGTCGAAAAAAACTAGAGATTCAGTTGACAAAAAATTGACCTCTTCCTCCTCAAGCAACAGTATCCGGTCAAAAGACCAGGACAGGTGGTTAACCGAATTCATAAATTTTAAAGCACATTTTATAGCAGAGTGATCTGAGAGATGTGATGGTATATAATCAATTGATTCCAGTACATCCTTCAGACCATAACTAAAGAAGACGTAGTCAATTCTAGAATTATGTTTAAATCTACTATTCCTCAAAGAGACGCCTGGTTTATTGCCGACTCGTTCTCTCCATAGGTCTGCCAAGCCCAAATGTGTCATGATGTTTTTGAGAGTTTCTCTGGATTTGACAGAACTGCAAATTTTAGATTTGGTTGACTTATCTAATTTAGGATCTAGGACAATATTAAAAATCTCCCATCCAAATTATTGGTTCATGGACTGATATTAGTTGATCTCTTACAGCGTCCAAGTGTGAAGGATCATCCGAGTTAGGGCCATAGTATTCTATCAGTGTTCTCATTTGACCATCAAGAGAAACTCTGACTATTAACCACCTCCCTGTGTTGTCTTTTTTATATTCCTGTATCTGCGCTTTTGCTGATTTTTTAAATATAAAAATTACCCCTCTTATGTTTGCATTATGGTCTGTGGAGCAACATTTGTCTATCCACCTTTGTTTTTTCAATATATTAACTGCCTCTGATTTAAGAAGGTGTGTTTCCTGCAATGCAATGACCTGCGCTTGTGAGTCTCTCAAATATTGTGAAATGCGCTCTCTTCTCCCTCTCACGCGCAGGCCATTTACATTCCAGGACATATAATTAACTGTTGTCATGTTTTATTTTTGTTTCTTTGTGACATCATCTTTCCATTAATTTCTTTAACTTTATTGTTTTTATTATTTTTTGTTTTGAACCTGTCAGATGTTTGATTGTAGGTATAAGTAAAGATTGGAACATCAAAGTAAAATTTCAAATGAGGAATTTTCAATTTTTTTACCACCCGGCCCTCCCACCCACCCCCTTGGAAACCCTCCCTTATTTATTCTGGCTTGGTGTTAAGCCATATGTACGCCGCTCTACAGCCTCCTTTAACCCTCCATCGCTACCTTCTCCTAACTAAGCGCAAGAGGTGAGAAAGATGAAAGGCTGTAGCTCTAACAATACAGGTTAGGTGTGGTAATGTTTAGACCAAAATTTGATATGTAGATTATTTCAGTATCACCTTCTAAAAAGGGATTCTATATATATTATATATATATATATATATGTATATATATATATATATATATATATACATATATATATATTTCATATATATTTTATATATATATATATATATATATATATATTTTTTTTTTCCCTTGCACTTCACCTTTTAAAACCCCCATTAATAACCCTCTAACACATCTAATTCTTTGTTTTAAATTTATTTAGTGATTTGTTTGCTTTGGTCTATTTTACTTAAGTTCTTTTGACCATTTTTTTTTTATCTTCTTTTTTTTTTTTCTTTTCCTCTTTAGCTTAACTTTCGTTTCCTCACTCCCTGTTTTAATAGTGTCTATTCATTCTGAGAGTTCTGTATTGGCTATTTTAGCTTATTTATTTATTTATGAGCCTAAACCTGAGCTTGAGCGTGATCTTTAATGGAGCTTAATAGGTCATCAGCGTCTTGTATAGACCTTACATTGTGCATCTTATTATTATACATGACTTTGAGAAACGCAGGGAATCTCATCTGTACTGTTGCTCCAAGTGATCTAAAAGAGTCCATACGCCTTCCAAGCTCCCACTGCCTATCCAGCGCGGTTTTTGATAAATCCGATCGTATTTCGAAAGTGAAATCAAGACTCTTCGTTGTGCCTGCTTTCAAAGCGAGGTTTAAGACTTTTTCTTTGAGAGTATAGGTCAAAAAATGTATTAAGATTTTCCTTGGTTTGGTCCTTGCCGGATTCAGACGGAACGGATCTCTATGAATTCGCTGGATATCTCTATCAAGCTCTTCAGCAGATTCTTCCAATGTAAGAGAGCTTTTCAGTAGTTGGACTATAAAAGATTTGAGGTCATTTCCTTCTTTCCCCTCTGGAATTTGTAGTAGTCGGATATTGTTACGTCTAGAATAATTTTCCAAGACTTCAATCCTTTCTCTCATGTTTTCACCCTCACCTTGGAGAGTGCGTACCTTAGATCTTACTGACTCCAGGTTTGTGGTCAAAGCACTTACTGAGCTTTCCAGTATTTCCGTTCTTTCACCAAGGCTATCAACTTTTTGATTCAGCTCCTCACAAGTTATCCTTATCTCAGCTTGATTGGTTTTGGAGATCACAAAATCTTGCCTTATCTCTTCCCTCATTGCTGCAATAGAAGATACTATTGCCTCAAGTGCGTTGCCAAAAACCAAGTCTGAGTTTTGAGCAGTCCCTGCTTCAGCTCTCAAAACCTGTTTTCCTGAGGTTTCCTTTAATTGAACAGGGACAGGGAACAGATTATTGCTAGGAGTCGCTGTATTTGTCTCTATTTGAGGCAGATCAGGCACAGTAGGTGTTTCTACCACTTCCAGTGGCGCCTCTTCTAATGAGGTAGCCAAGGGTGGGCTTGAACCTAGAACTGACACAGCTGGTTGATTTTCCGACTGTTCATGCTCGCTCTGCATTAGTTTAGTTTTTTCCAGAGCAACAGCCATGTCCTGCGTGATTCTTAGCACTTGAGGTAATGCCTTAAAATGGGTTTGCAAAGATGGAGCTATATCCCCAGGGGCTTTTACTTTTTTATTCTTATTCTTATTTTTACTTTGAGGTTGCTTTGGGGTGGTGTTTTTTTCTTTTGTTGTATCTAGCTTCTTTCTTCCCCGTGCCTTTTTTTGGAACTCTCGCCAGGTGCCTTCTGGGATCGGTAGTTTCCCCTCCTCCAAGCTGAACACACTCCCCTTGTCTTTTGTTTTACTCCTGGTTACTCTTGTTTGCGCATATATTGGGGTCTTACATACCTCATTATCCTCCTCTGCCTCTAGACCCTTAAAAAGATTAAAGACCTTACTTGAATCATGAGACACCAAGTTATGCTCACTCAGCACGTCACTCCCCCTCTCCGCTGCAGCTATCGTTGTCTTTGCTGTTGTGTTGATCTTCCCCTCGATATTGACGCTGATCAGTGGTGCTGCACTCGGAGATTCTTCTCTTTTCCACCCGCCTATTCCTGCCGCTGCTGCTGTGTGTGTATTCCGGGCGGCGGCCGCTCAGCCGCGCCTGATCTCCACGGCTGCCCGCCCCCAAGGTGGGAGGAAGGCGGAGAGCGATAGCGTATGTGGCGGGCACATTAATGGAAACACCGTTCTTCAGCGCTTCTCGATAAATTAGAGTAGAGAAAGCGGCACCCAAACCACAGCCGGTAAATGAAAAGGAAGCTGTGCTCAATTACAGCCGTTCGTCAGGGTAGCGGTGAATGGTCTCAGGAAGACTGCTTTCCGACGTGCAAGCCGCGTTAGCCTACGGCCGCCATGTTACCCATCCTTACTCCTTAAAATACCCCAACACCCTTAAACACTAACCCATCTTAACCCTATAAATATACCCTGTACCCCAAAACCCAAACCTTTACCTAAATCCTAAAAATACCCCTGTACCCCAAAAACCAATCCTACCCCTGAACCCTAAAATACCCCTGTACCCCAAAACCCAAACCTATCCCTGAACCCCAAAAATACCCCTGCACCCCAAAACCAAAACCTAGCCCTGAACCATAAAAGTAACCCTGTACCCCAAAACCCAAACCTACCCCTGAACCCTAAAATACCCCTGTACCCCAAAACCCAAACCTAGCCCTGAACCCTAAAAATACCCCTGTACCCCAAAACTACCCCATAACCCAAAAAATACCCCTATACCCCCAAACCCAAACCTAGCCCTGAACCCTAAAAATACCCCTGTACCCCAAAACCCATACCTATCCCTAAACGCAAAAACTACCCCTGTACCCCATAACCCAAAACTCTATCTGAACCCTTAAAATACCCAAACACTCCAAAACATATACCTCAGTACCCCAAAACATATATCCCATACCCATACTTACCTTATCCAAACATTAAAAAAAAAACATGTTTTTACCATTCATGCATTTACAACAAATTTCGTTGTAAATGTATGCGTGGTAAAAGCATATAAAATGTAATGCCATGCGTTATAATGGCATTGCGGAGTCATGGTACTTTCATAATGAAAGTAAGCGGAGTGATGGTCTGCGGAAAGAAAGTTGCGGAATAATGGGTGTTTACTCTCCCCCGGTAAGTACATTGTTATTGTTATTGTTATTGTTATTATGGGTTTATATAGCGCCGGGTCACCTACAGGTCTCAGGGCGCTTTGACCACAGAACATAACATCCGAGAAAGAGAAAGGGTGGAGTGCCTAAGCTGGGCTGAGTGCTGTTCGGAACAAGCTGGTCCACATTGGTGGCACGGCGGCCCACATCTCCAGCAACATACTCATATTTTTTCACCACCGATTTGAAAAATACACAGGTCTCTCTCATTGATGGCCAGCACCGACATACACTTTTAGACACACCTCCCGCCACAAGTTCTAGAATTGCGAACTTTAGAGCTGGGGAGCTACGTTCGAATCTCGGCATCAGGTCAACATCCTTGGATTCCAGGCAAATTGATTTGTCTCCCCGTGCCTACCACAAATTAATGTAATCTTCTGTAATGTAAATTGTGCTCATGCCATGTTATCGAGTTCGCGCTATATAATATTGCAAGGAAATATAAAGTAGGGAAACTCGAGTTCACACACTACTGAATGCGCACTCTTAAGTGCATCAGCAGTGCACTGTGAATCGGAGCGTTTCACAGGCCTGTCACAGATAAGAAATGCTATCAAAACAAAATCCTACAAAACAATATACTACTGGCCGACAGCAATTGTAAATGTAAATGTATTGGCATTTATATAGCGCACTACTTACCCGTAGGGTCCCAAGGCACTTCGACCGCTGCGAAACCCTTCCTGGCTTCCCTGAGAGATGGTCCCTTAATGGGTATCTCCAGAGTGAGACCAGGCATCCCCGGCGGTCTGGTGGGGCCGTTAGTGAAGATGAGGCAAGCTAATGCCCAGAGTTGCCGAGTGTGATCGCTGATCAGAGTGGGCACCGAGGCGAGAGAATTATCGAGTCTGCTGACCATGGTCCAGAAACCTGCCGCGCCGGGAATCGAACCCTGGTCCCAGGCCGTCCTCTGCTCTCGGGTCTGCCGCCTCTAACCAGTGAGCCACACTACTTCACAATTCATACCCGGACAACGTTGGGACGTGCTGCTAGTCACATTTCTATTTATGTATCATGCCTGGGCCTTCCCAGAATGTTAAAAGGTGAACATATTAATGCCAGTATTTTTCTCTGGGGAATGTGGGAACCTTAGGCCCTGTGCCAGCACAAACTGGCACATAACATGGTATGTACTTTTCAGCTGAAAAAAGCATTTTGTCTTGGAAAGATGCCTCTTTAATTTCACAAAAAAAACAGTTTATGCTGCTTGGCATTGCTTAGCATCAAAGGGGTATTACTTGGATGGATAAACCTTTGGGGCATATTCTCAAGGACTTATCACCGAGTTAGCGGCACTTTATTGCAGCCAAAGTGGCAATAAATGTATCGCCCTATTCACAAGCTGGTGCTAACAGACGATATCACCAGCTTTAAAACATTGTCAAAGATGACACCGGCAACTAATGCTAATGATATGCAGAGTAGGCGTTCCTGTGGAAAAAGCAGCGACAACACCACTTCGCAACATTCTCAACGACCAGCCAGATTGACGATAAGATCCTAAAAATGCGATAAGGTGCGTTAGCAGCAGGGATTTAACACCTGCTCTTACCTGGTGTAAATTCGGACGACAAGCTGCACCATAAAAGGGAGCCCAGCCCAGAGCCACACCTGAAGAACAACAGATGCCTGAGCAACTGAACAGGCAGGCCAGACACCCAAGAGAGCCACAACACCCACCGCCACCACCCCCAGGCCCGCCATCAACCCCCCCGGACTACCACAGAGGCAGCGCAGACAAAGACAGCAGACCTTCAGAAGAAGCACCAGCCCCCCAGACTTAACACCAGAGGATGTCATTGCCCACTACAGGCTCAAAGGACAACCATCCTCTGCCTCCTGATCCACATTGCCCACAGGCTGACGGTACCAATACAGCAGACAACCAACATCCCTCAGCAGACAAAGCTGCTGGCTGTGCTGCATCTGTTTTTTTTTTGTTTGTTTTTTTAAACTTTGTTTATTGATTGAAATCACAGTAATACATTACAGGGTTGAACGACATTTGGATGTACCAACCAAAATATTCCAGCTCAACATCAATCAAGATTACTCAGTACATATCTCCTACCAGTCCCTCTTGCCTACGCATTTCCATTTCGATCGTTGGTGACACACATAGGTCTCCTCTGTGTTTGTTCCACTGTGACCACTTCTTATCCCATTTCTTAGGGCATCCCCTTGCCTTGTAAACCTCAGTCGCTGCCAGCATACATCTGTCCATTTCGTTGACCCATAGGGTGACACGAGGTGGGTTAATGTCCCCCCAGCCCTCAGCCACTTCTCTTTTTGCCAGCATGTAACACAGTGTTGTGATGTTGTTCGATTTCCGTTAGGTCAGTGGCCTCCCAAATCTTTAATACTCAAAGTTGTGGGGTTAATGCTATAGCTTTTCCTACGGCAATAGACATGTGAGTCATGGCTCCCTTCCAGAGGGGGCGTACCTTGGGGCAGGACCACAGAGTATGGTAAAAAGTGGCCTGTACGCCACACTCCCTTACACACCTGTCATCAGGTTTGGACCCCATTTTGGCCGAGACTGACCCTGTGATATACGATCTGTGAAGTATTCTTAGCTGGATCCGGCAAAATCTCAGATTGATAGCCGCCTCACGTGGGGACATTAGTGCCGACTGCCAGTCTTCGTCTTCTATAGGGCCTATGTCGTCTTGCCAACATTCCCTGAGCTTCGGGAAATGTGCTGCATCTGTTGGCCTCTGGTACCTTTCAACCAACAACCGGCAGAGTCGGAGAAGTATCACAGCCAGCCCTATCAAAGTTCCCCACACCTGTCTTGGATGCCATCATCAGCTTGGTACCCCGGAACCTTCACTTACCCCACACTGCGTAGGAACAGCTGGAGACCAAGCAAGGCTTCTACGCCATATCTGGCTTCCCACACATGTTAGGGGCAATTGACTGCACACATGTCCTACTTGTGCCCCCTGCTGACACTGTACAAAATTACCGCAACAGAAAGTACACACATTCCATCAATGAGCAGGCAATAGTGGACCAACGGGGTTCTTCACCAATGTCGTCGCCAACTACCCAGGCAGTGTGCATAATTCCTTCATCTTCGACAGTCCATCATCAACCAGCGCTTTGAGGCTGGCAGCTACGGAAATGCATTGCTCGTTGGTAAGTACCAAATGAACACACCGCACATCCCAACTCCACAATCATGCAACTCACAACTCTGGTAATGCACATGTTACAAACTCACATACAACATGCCAAACAACATCTCCACTTACCAGACATGACAGCACAACTTACTGTGGTAACCTGGGCTAGCCATGTACATAAGCCATCAACGGCATGGCACCTCAGCCACACAACAGCAGATTGTGGGAATAGGTGGGGGCCAGGAATGTGTGAAGGAGGCAAGTGACCCTTGAATGAGAATGTACACAATGCCAAGTGTAGCATGGATGTGCTGGCCAGACTGCAGTATGCAGACCACAGACATATCCATGTCGACATATACTGCTGGTGTTTGGAGTGTTGTGGACAGTGGATGCAACCATGTCACCTTAGCCAGTGGGGAAGACCTGGGACATGTAGCTGTGTTGTACCCCCTGTAAAAGTAAGTGAGTGGACTGTTGTACGATAGTCCAGGATAGGGGTGTGGTTAATCAACTCGAGGCCCTGGGCGTGGTTACGTTTTGGCCTTGCCAAGGAAGTAACTAATGCGTGTGTCTCTGTTGTAGTGTCGGCGCCACCCGTACCTCAATGGACAATGTTGCAATGCAGCATGCCCCCGGAGTGCAGGCCCGGCAAAAGGGGTAAATGAAGGAGCATAAGCGCGCTCGAGGTCTGGGACCATACATGCCAACTATTGTGTGTGTCACTATTACAGCAGCATAAGCCAAAGGTCTACCCTCAACCGCATCGCGAGTTCAGCCAGCCATGAACTCTACATCTGTTTCTGCCCTATCCTTACCATAGGCCTACACACACGTGGCCGCCCACCTTCAATGCACAATATCACAGTGTCATTGTCAGGCTTGTGGACATGCGCAGACATGCATGACAATAGTGTGCCATAGGAGTGCAAGTGATGCAACCGCACTGCGCACACTAGTAAATAGGCTTGGTGGAGGGAGGAGCAGCAGTGAGGCTACGTAATACACATTGATGCCGCTCATTTGCTACAAGCAGTACACGTCAAGCAGGAATCACTACGTCACACATATGACACACCAATGAACCATTGAGCCTGCCAACACATCATGCAGAACCAACTATTGACTCGTGTCTCTCTGCACTGTCACAGGTGATCAAAGATATGCACTCTGCCCTTGTATGATGACACCCCTCCAAGCACCAAACACATAGGACTACAGGCAGTACAGCGGCCCACAAACGCACCAGGGGAATCGTGGTGTGTTGAAGTCACGTTTAGGGTGCCTGGACATCCCAGGTGGAAGGCTCTTGTACAGCCCAGACATCGTGTGCAAGGTGATCGTTGCATGTTCTCTGTTGCACAACATATGTGTACGCACCAATGCCCCGTGGATACAAGTGCCAGATGCACTGGACGATGATGAGGAAGTTGAGGTAGGTGGACCGCACCCCACTGCAGTTGCAGCAGGAATAGCCCGTAGGAACACCATCATTGACAATTTCTTCACATGAGCACGTCACATTGTCCCAGTCCTTAGCAATCATGGGACAGTACAAAATGACCACAGGCACAGCATGTGCAAATACATTTATTACAACACACATTCCCTGAGTGCATGTCACTCCTCTGTACAAGCTCATCACTCTGACAAGTGTAAGTGCTACATGTAGTGCTAACAATCTCATAATTTGAAAATAGATGGTGGGTGTCACCTCTGTACAGAGAGGCTTTTTAGGGTGTCACGTATTCGAAATGCCATTTCTGTGTGTCAAAGATAGTACGGAATCCCACTCATAAGCGTTTCACATGTGTCCCAAATCATTACCTATAGGCTGTTATTTGTGACCTACAATGGACAACAGGCCTTCTTTTGGGCTCAAATATGTACCACCACGATGCAGGGATGCACCCTGTGACTCAAGTCCCACAGCATGAGCAACATGGAAGTAAGGGGTTAACACTGCCTCTATATTAGTTCATGCTTTCATACTTGATTAATCATAGACATGACACGTCTGTGTGTATTAGTATGTATTATTCACGTTCAGTGGAGTGTTGAAGCTGTCTTAGTACTGGGCCATGCAGACAACACTTTACAACATAGCCCCGTGGAGGGCCAGCCAGAGTCCTTTAGGGATTGACAAGTTACTCGGAAGGGGAAGAGTCCAGTCCGCAGGCTGATTGCTGTGTTACTGTTAAGCGAACAAAATATGGCAGTCCATGTCGAGGTCCAAGGTTAGTGTCACAGAGTGTATCGGGGGACAGTGGAAGGAGTTATTCCAGGGCATGATGCAGAGGGCAGAACCAAGCAGAAACAAGACATATGGCGCAGATAAGTGCTACTGCTTCCTTCTTACCACTAAGGCAGATTCATCCTCATCTTCGTCCTCTGACGTTTCATGTGCCTCACAAGTGGGTGCTGGTGTTTGGTCTGCAGCACTGTGTGACACTGACACATCAGGGGCTGGAGATGTGGGTGTGGCAGTAGCAGCAGCATTCATCTGCCCCATGTCTTGTGGCATCACTCCCATGATGAGGATCTGCTGGGCATGGAAGATCCCATCTACAGCTTTCTCGTGTGCAGCCGTGGTAGCCATTCTTTGCGCTTGCATCCGCTCCATGTTCTCCATGACCCTCCTTATGTTTTACAAATCAAGGATGTCATCGCTGTAGCCACTCTGACTAGACAGTTGTTGTTGTCTCTGAATCATGACTCCAGCGACGCCAGCCATGGATTGTTGGAGGACATGGGGCGGACTGTGGGTGTCCGTTAGGGAGTGTAAGTGGTCCCTGATGGGACTCGGGGACTGATTCACAGAAGTAACTTGAGACAAACTTAAGACAGAATCCTAACTTCAGTCTGTCTTAAGTATGTCTTAAGACAAAATCCTAACTTCTGTGAATACCAAAAGTAGTAAGGTTAGGATTTTGTCTTAAGTTAGTTCTGCGAATCGGGCCCTTAGACACGTACGTATGGCATCTAGTTTGAATGCTGTGATGTCGAACCCCACCCGCACCTGTGCAGCCAGCTCCTTCTGGCGGTCTAACACACAGCGTTGGAATGCCATGTATTCTTCGGGTAGGTGCTGGGAGCCAGATGTGGTGGTGGGTGCTTCCTGTTGTGTGGTCTGTGCAGAGGGTGGGCTCACCTCGATGGTGCTGGGCTGCCCTGCTACTGGAAGTGGGGTGCTGAGGTTGTCCATGAACCGTTGGAGATTGTCTAGGTCGATGTCCTGGAGGTCGTCTCCGTCAACACTGACGTGATGTAGGGTCTGCTCTGCAGGAGGTCTTGATTATCCC